>NC_084803.1:14705427-15011427 GCF_963583255.1 Pyrus communis | reverse complement strand
TGTCATCCTGAGATTTTTTATTGTTAGATACTAGGTTAAGTAATTACGATCTAAGGGCCAAATTTCTTGGTATATATAGTGTACCGAAGCATAGTAGAATTTTTCATATTTTAAGATGGGACTAGATTTGGTTTCATTTTCGAGATTTCGGGACCTGGAGTGTTGAAAACTGCTGCTACTTATTAATTTTCAGTGTTTGTCTCTGGGAAGGTAATGCAATCCAAGGAAAAGGATTCTGCCTTCCTTGACCCGAGTACAAGTGCTGGTCTATGGGAAGGTATCGATTTTGGTTGTTGTATCGATGTTATTAGTCGTACAGATGATGTATTGCCTATAAATTTGCAAATTCATTGGAGAAAAACACAATGAAATTAGTTGACTATATTGTTTATTATTTTAATTGAAGCCTCAAATTCCAGGTTTAACCGATAATGACAAGAAAATTGGCTTCACGATGATCCTTTGCGATTTTCTACAACCGCTCCATGTTGGGAGATTTTTGGGCAACATGTGTCAAGCGACGAAATAAATAGCAAGAGTTTTGTTTCAGTCGAACAAATTAATTTGTTTGTCGGATAATACTGACTAATCAAACGATGTACTAACTATATTATTATTAAACGTTTGACTTAATAATGAGAATCTCCATGTTGGGAGATTTTTGGGCAACGTGCGTCAAGCGATGAAATAAATAGCAAGATTTTTGTTTCAATCGAACAAATTAATTTGTCTATCGGATAATATTGACTAATCAAACAATGTACTAATTATATTATTATTAAACGTTTGACTTAACAATGAGAATGTACAAATTATTTCATGTTGTATGTTGTTTCTTGTCCAATGTTATAACATGCCCCACCTTTCCATCTGTACCAAATGCAATGGCTTCTGCTTGACCATACCATTTAATAAGTCAAGTTTGAGCATTGGTATGTTCAGTTTGTAAAACTCGGGAGCAACTTTAGAATTTTTATGAGACAACTTGACGTATGTTAAAACCAACTGGCTACTAGTGTGGACTCACTATACGATCTTTTTTATAATCTAAACCAATCATTTTTTAGGTTATCATGGAAAGATCATTCTTCCAAAAATTTATTGAAATCGGAAGTCATTTAGTTATTTAATTATGACATGACAAATAAACGATGATAGAGTTGTCGATAAAAATGAAATGTTCACAATATTAATTTAATGACTAAATGACTTTCAATCTGAATGAATTTTTGCAAAAATAATCCAATAGGATAACCTAGAATTTGTTCGGTTCGGGTCATGAAATTACATTGTGGAGCAGGCTCAACACAAGTTGTTAGTGCCATATTAAAATATTAACTAGTTATCGCTTGAACGCTCCTCCATATATATATTCTTAGTTTTAATTAAGAAAACTGTTATTAGCACTCTAAAAATTTAATTATACACTAATCATAAGTGTATTTTTTTTCTTTCTAATTATAGAAAGTTTGGAGTGCAAAATGAGATTTTTGAAGTGCCAATAACAATTTTCTTAATTAAATTTGTTTTATGAATAATAATAGGGAAGTGTTATTGGCACTCCAAAAATCTCATTCTACACTCCTTACAAGTGTATTTTTCTTTCCAAATATAGAAAGTTTGGAGTGTAGGATGAGATTTTTGGAGCGCCAATAACAATTCCCTAATAATATTTGTTTCTAGTAGAATACATATTTAGAGGTTCATATCCAACTAACTCAATTAAGAAAAATTAGAAAGGACTTCAAATTGCCGCTCAAAAAACCCTAAACCATACAACAAAATAAGCAAAACCAAAGTCTAATTATCGGTTTATGTTGAAAACATTAGCAGTTGAAAACATTGGCAATGTTGAAACCGTTGATAGTTTAATGAATGCCCACATAAGTTTTTTTAATACCAACACAAAGTGATGTAGACTTTGAAAATAAAGGTGACCGTATTTTCAAAGTCATGTGCTGTAAATTTCATAATGTAAGAATATGTTCGTATGGAGTTGCTCTATAAATAGAGCACTCCGACTGCTATCAAAAGACACAGAGTAAGAAAGGAAAGATCAATAACATCAGTATCTATCCCTACCTCTTTTATTTGTCATCCTCTTGTGCTATAGTTACAGTGTAATTATTTACACCTGCTTCGATCATGTCACTAGTAAAGGTTATCTCTCTAACTTTGACCTATTTATAACACGTTATCAGTATGACTCTCTAAATATAACCATTTCTCATTTCTCTTCGCCGATAGAAATCATTCCTTTTCGTCAAACAAAAAAAAAAGTTTCCTCTAAGGATTTTACTGTTCATATTATTCCTCTGCCTCAACTGTTGGATATACCCTCGCGAAGAACTGTTTGCACCATGCCTGCTTTTAGTTCTCAACCTAACAGCTACATTTATCTTTGATTTCTTGTTTGGTGTAGATCTTGATTACTAACCCAGTGTTTATTTATGTTAATTTTACTGTAATCCAAGATCGTGTGGTACAATCGTCCATATTGAACTGCAAATTTAATCTTATCACAATCCAAGATGGTGCGGTATCATTGCCTATCTTGGACCGTACATCTAATTTTACTGCAAATTTTAGGTGGTGCGGTATAATTGCCCACCTTGCTCTGCATATTTCAATTTTCCTCCTATTAGAGTGGTGCAGAATAATCGCTCATCCTATGTTATGAGAATGGTGCGGTACAATCGTCCTCCTCATTCATTTCGAGTGCTTATCATTTTGGTTTGGAGATCAAAATGAAGAATTTGTAAGAACCAGAAGTTCTAACACTACATTCCCCAGATTACATATTATTGCAAGTTCTTACACATCTCAGTTTTCTTTCAAAAAAGAAAATGGCGAACTTAGCAAAACTTGATTTTGTTGGCCTGTACATTACTGGGAAAAACTACCTTACCTGGGTAGTGGATATCAAGATCCATTTGGAGGCAGGGAATCTTGCAGAAACAATCAAGGAGGAGAACAGTGCTTCTTCTTAAGATCGAGCGAAGGCCATGATCTTTATCCGTTGTCACCTTGATGAAGGACTAAAAAGCGAGTACCTAATGGTTAAAGATCTGTTAGCTCTCTGGAAGGCATTAAGAAACAGATACAATCATAAAAAAATGGTGATTCTTCCAATAGCTCATTATGAGCGGATTCACCTAAGGATCCAGGATATCAAGTCAGTGGCTGAGTTGAAGGAAAATTTATGTCCTAGCTAAGAACATGTAAAGAACATTTGAATACATAGGCAAACTATTAACAAATTAAAGTAGGCATGCATCCAAAAACAATTCATAAAACCCATGACTTTCAAAGCCTAGTATATGGTGAACCATAAGACTTTTTAACAATATTAAAGAGAATAAGAATTTAGAGATTCTTTACCCTTGAAGCTCATCCTTGATTGCACAAGGGATTCACCCAAGTGGAGGGCCTTCAAGTCACCTCCTTGCTCCTTGGATATTCCTTGTGATTTCCTCCCTTTTAGTGCTCCTTTTCTTCTTTGAGGATTTGAGGATTTGTTCTCCAAAACACCAAAGGTTTGGTGTCTCTAAGTCTCCACACCAAAGATGTAGTGTGAAGATGAAATGGATGACTTAGGGAAGAATAGATTGCTAGATGTTCCTCCCCTAAGTGGCCGGCCTCTATGTAGAAAATGAGAGAATATGTTTCACCCAAATTCAATTAGAAAACCCTTATTTGAAACAAAGTTATAATGTTGATTTTATACTTCATTTCATGTGAGTGGCAAACTTGTAATTAATACAAGTTTGCTACCCCTCACCCTTATGGCCGGCCATATGTTGTTATTGGGCTTAATTGCCCATTTTGTTTTGGTTGTCATACAACTTAAACATAATGGGCCTTGTGGACCAAAACGTTTTTGTGCCTCGAAGCCCAAAACTAACTTAAACGCCCAATACGAACGTTTCGTATAATTAATTAACTATTTAATTAATCTTGACCATTCTTCAATTAAACCATTTAATTGCTTATCCATTTCATATAATTTCTTCACTTATATCCTTACTCGGTGTACGATCCATTAGGTTCCAATTAGCGAGGTAGTGGGCGATGTTACTCTTAACGATCGATTGTGAATTGAAACCACATTTCAATTCTCCCTTAAAATTAGTGTTTGCTAATCTTTAGGGCTTCCACAAACCATGAGTGACGCCTAGCAGCATGTCATGGTTACCCAAGCTAAGTAGAAGTGGTTGGAGAACCTATCCAGTTACAACTACAATGCAATACGGTCCTTCTCTAATACAATACTCTTAATCACATTGTTTAAGTGATAGTTTGTTTCATGTCTACTATCCAATGTGATACTTCTCTATATGATTCAATTGAATAAGATTTGGAACAAGCTTCCTTAGTCATATTCATATGCTTTGGCCAAAGACTCTCGAATCATATCTTAGAGTATTCTACTTCCACCATGGAAGGTTAGAGATCCCTTGTTGTGCATTCATATGCCTACATGACTAGATAGCTTGACCCCAACAATGCCGTGGACACTCCAATGGAATGCCGTTGACATAATCAAAGATCAAGAACCTAACCATTAGACATCAATGATGCTTCAGGTCAAAGGACTACTTTGCATATTGCAACTATCGAGTTCTCACATGACATGTATGTTCGAACTCTCGTTTAATCGTTGTTCAGTGTACTCGATTACTCTTTCGAGCACATATGTGTTTGCCTTAGTGTTCAACACCAAATGACTTGAGACTAGTTCATACTCACGCTTGAGTCGACATAACACATATGTTGTAGGCATACTTCCAACATGAGTATAATTATGCGATGTTCAAAATTAGCTCCAAGATGAAACTCTGTGGGGAAACCATCACTGAGGAAGATATGCTGGAAAAGACTTTCAACACATTTCATGCCTCTAACGTGCTCCTGCAGCAGCAGTATAGAGCACGAGGTTTCACTGAATATAACTAGCTAATCTCTGTGCTCCTGGTTGCTGAACAAAACAATGAGCTCCTGCTGAAAAATCATCATTCCTGACCTACTGGATCTGCACCATTCCCAAAAGTGAATGATCATTCCCTCGAAATGAACGCCACATCCTCTGGTGGCAATAATCATAAACGAGAACGTGACCACAGGCTAAACCAATGAATATACCTGATGCAGTATGTGACTTATCAGGGCAGTTGAACACAACCCACCTAGATGTCTCAGACTTCATTGTGGAAAAGGAGAATGAAGTTTACTGGTCCGACTGAATCGTTTATGTTTAATGTACTGAACTTGCAGTTTAAAATTAACATTTTAGATTCAATAAAAGTGACATTTAAATTTCCTGTTATAACTTGCTTTTAACTATGATTCCCTTACTCAGAGAGCATGGATAAAAACTATGGTCATTCTCAAAACATGAGAAATAATGGAGATATTTGTCTTGCAGACATCACAACCACACATACAATACTTCGAGATCGAAAGTATTTTTCAAGATTGATGCTTACAAAAGTAAAGGTAACAACAATATCAGGGAAAACAAATGTGATTGAAAGCTCAGGGAAAGCCCATATTGTGTTACCAAATAGAACAATATTGTCCATACATAATGCGATGTACACTACTCGATCTACTCGAAATTTGTTAAGTTTTAAAGACATGCGTTTAAATGGATACCACATTAAAACGAAAAGTACAGAAAATGTGGAATATCTATGCATTACCTTCAATGATACCCAGAAGCATATATTGGAGACGTTGCGTGGTTTGTTGAGTGGATTGTATTATACATACATAAAGACAGTTGAATCACATATTGTCATGAACCAGAAGTTCATTGAATCAAAAGTTTACATGATTTGGCATGACTGTCTGGGTCATCTAGGATTTATCATGATGCGTAGAATAATTACCAACTCTAATGAACATCCATTATTGAGCAGACACATTGCAATCTCAAATGATAACCCTTGCAAGGCTTGTTCTCAAGGGAAGTTGATAAATAGACCATCACAACTAAAGGTTAATGCTGAATCTCCATCATTTCTGCAAAGAATTCAAAGGGATATTTATGGGCATATTCAACTATCTTGTGGACCATTCCGATATTTTATGATTTTGGCTGATGCATCTACCCGATGGTCACATGTTTGTCACTTATCTACTCGGAATGTAGCTTTTGAGAGACTTCTTGCTCAGATAATAAAGTTGCGAGCACAGTTCCCAGATTAGCCCATTAAGTCAATCCGACTTGATAACGCTAGTGAATTTACGTCTTAAACCTTTGATGATTAGTGCATGACATTGGGCATTGATGTTGAACACCCTATTCCTCATGTCCATACTCAAAATGGTTTAGCAGAAGCATTGATCAAGCGGCTTCAGTTAATAGCTCGCACTCTGCTTATGAAAACAAAATTACTAGTTTTTGCATGGGGACATGCCATCTTACATGACGCATCATTGGTTTGATTGAGACCTATAGCCAACCATCAATACTCCTCAGTACAACTCGTGTTTGGGTATCAACCAAACATTTCACATTTATGAGTTTTTGGTTGTGCTGTTTATGTACCTATTGCACCACCACATACGAACTAAAAAGAGGCCTCAGCGCAGACTGGGAATTTACGTGGGTTTTGATTCACCATCTATCATTAGATATTTGGAATCCTTTACAAGTGATATGTTTACAGCTCGTTTTGCTGATTGTCACTTTGATGAGATAGTCTTGCCATCGTTAGGGGGAGAAAATACTGTTCCAGAAGAACGGAAAAAGCTGATATAGGTTGTTCCCACCTTATCTCATTTTGATCCTTGTAGCATTCAATGTGAAAATGAAGTGAAAATTATCGTTCATCTTCAAAGTATTGCTAATCAAATGCCAGATGCATTTAATGATGCTATAAAAGTGACAAAATCATATATACCAGCTGCAAATGCACCTACAAGAATTGATGTTCCTATTGGAAAAAATAAAGTGGCAGCGAATGATTCATCTGGTGCACACTTGAAGCGTGGTAGACTCCCAGGTTCAAACGATTCAGCCCCTCAAAAGAGAAAGTTGAGGGCACAACTGAATCCCAATAAAATCATTCAAGAAGAAAAAAATGAATGACACATCCACAATTCATGATTCTATACTTTCAGAAAAAGAAAATGTCCTTGATGAAAAACATGTATCTGAAGAAACAGATGTGCATGAAAGCAAAGAAATCTCCATAAATTATGCTTATAGGTAGCCACTGAAATCATATTAAGTGATGATCTTGAGCTTCGCTATGTTGATGAATGCAAACAGAGACAAGATTGCCCTAAATGGAAAGATGCAATCCAGGCATAATTAAATTCCTTGGAAAGGCAAAATGTTTTTGGACCAGTAGTCCAAACCCCGCTTGGTGTAAATCCCGTGGGTTACAAATGGGTATTCACAAGGAAATGTAATGAGAATAACGAGACTGCAATATATAAAGCACGACTCGTTGCACAAGATTTTCGCAAAGACCTAGAATTGATTATGAGGAGACATACTCTCGTCTAATGGACGCAATTATGTTCCATTACTTAATAAGTTTAGTGGTTTCAGAAAAATTTGACATGCAACTTATAGATGTCATCACCGCTCATCTATATGGAGAATTAGATGTTGACATATATATAAAAGTCCCAGAAGAACTTAAGTTGCCTGAAACAACTAACAAACCATGAGGTATGCTCTCAATCGAATTAATGTGATCATTGTATGGGCTGAAACAATCTGAACGAATGTGGTATAATCGTCTCAGTGAGTATTTGATTAAAGAAGGATATATCAACAATGTCATTTGCCCTTGTGTGTTCATTAAGAAATCCAACTCTGGAATTGCTATAGTGGCAGTATATGTCGATGATATGAACCTAGTTGGAACCCTTCAAGAGCTCAATAAAACTGCTGAATATCTGAAAAGCGAATTTGAAATAAAAGACCTTGGAAAAACAAAATTTTTTCTCGGCCTGCAGATCAAGCATTGTGCTAGTGAAATTTTGGTCCACCAATCAGCTTACATTGAAAAAATCCTGAAGCGATTTAGCATGGACAAAACTTATCCACTTAGCACACCAATGGTCGTTCGTTCTCTGGACATTAAGAAAGATCAATTCCATTCAAAAGAAGATGATAAAATGGTCATTGGTCCAGAAGTACCATATATAAGTGCAATAGGTGCTTTATTGTATTTAGCATAATGTACTAGACCAAATATAACTTTTTCAGTCAACTTGTTAGCCAGGTATAGCTCTGCTCCAACAATTCGTCATTGGAAGAGAGTCAAATATGTATTGCGATAACTTCGTGGGACAACAAACATGAGTTTCTTCTACTCAAAGAAATCCACAAAATGACCAGGTCCTTGTTGGATATGCAAATGCTGGTTTTCTCTCTGATTTGTATAAAACCCGTTCACAAACTAGATATATGTTCAAAAATGGAGATACAACAATCTCATGGCGCTCAACAAAGCAAACATTAGTTGCTACATCTTCAAATCACTCAGAAATACTTGCTTTACATGAAGCAAGTCGTGAATGTTCTTGGTTAAGATCAATGATCCATCATATTCGGAATTCATGTGGTCTAACTTCAAAGACAGACACTCCAACTGTCATTCATGAAGATAATGCAGCATGTGTTGCCAAAATGAAAGAAGTATTCATCAAGGGTGATAAGACTAAACACATATCTCCAAAGTTTTTCAGTGCACATGAGCTTCAGAAGGCTAAAGTTATTGAAGTTAGACAAATCTGTTCCAATGAAAATCTGGCAGACTTGTTCACCAAATCTTTAACAAAATGCACGTTTCAGAAGATAGTGTAGAGTATTGGATTACGTCAACTTACCAAACAACTAAATTTGGAAAATGCCGAATCAGGGGGAGATATATATCAGAGGAATCATTCATGATACATGCATGTTGTACTCTTTTTCCTTCGATTAGGATTTTTCCCACTAGGTTTTTCCTATCAAGGTTTTAACGAGGCAACATAAGCATAACAATCCAAGTAAAGTTGTACTCTTTTTCCTTCGCTATGGTTTTTTCCCACTGGATTTTTCCAAGCAAGGTTTTAACGAGGCAACTAATGTTGATATGTGGGCATCCAAGGGGGAGTGTTGAAAACATTGGCAATGTTGAAACCATTAGCAATTTAATGAATGCCCACATAAGTTTTTTCAATACCCACACAAAGTGATTTAGATTTTGGAAATAAAGGCGATCGTATTTTCAAAGTCATGTGCTCTAAATTTCAAAATGTAAGAATATGTTCGTATGGAGTTGCTCTATAAATAGAGCACTTCGACCGCTATCAAAAGACACAGAGTAAGAAAGGAAAAATCAATAACATCAGTATCTATTCCTACCTATTTTATTTGTCATCCTCTTGTGCTATAGTTACAGTGTAATATTTTACACCTGCTTCGCTCATGTCACTAGTAAATGTTATCTCTTTAATTTTGACCTATTTATAGCAGATAATTCATTGTTTCCAATGCTAGTATCTACTTCAAAAATTTTAAGAAGTAAAATATTGCTATAAATTTAACACTAAATTGTGTAGTAGTGTACACTAAACCCTATATCATTAGATTATACATATGATGATTAATGATTACTATGGAACATTATTTAAAAGGTTTAATATCGTAATCAGCTCTTAAGCCAAAACCATATCATGATATTGCAAAGCGTTTTACACAATCCAACCAACTTACTATTAAAAATGGGTTAAAACAACTTGAGTTAGGTATCGAACTCGATACTTTTAAGCTCGAGCTCGACTCGTGTAAGAACTTAGGCAAACCTAGCTCGAGTTCGAAAAGAATAAAAAAGTCAAACATCAGCACAATATTTTTCGATTCAACCGGATCGTTTGCAGCCCATCTCTAAATTAAAAAAACCAGAAATATCAAGCCATCAAATTTCCTTATTTACCCTCGCCTCAATAATATCCCACACCAATATAGTTGTTGCGTACAACACGTTTTATTCTACCGATTCGATCAACCTCAACCACTAGAGACACCAACGCACAAAATCAAACCCCAAAACCGTCATTTCACCCCTACCCCTATCACGTGCATTCCCACGTGGCCGCCTCGCTAGCGAAGAAGCACACAAGGAAGCACAGAAGGGAGAGTCCAACAGCAAATGAAGGCATAGCGCACGGATAGCTGACGCGGCAAAACATTTTTGAAATCCCGCCGAAACCCAAAACTTCAATTTTTTTGGTTAGTCGAAATTCAATATTGCCCCTTCCTAATTCCTTCTTATCCCCCTACCCTTCTTTCCTCTCCCAAACTTCACACACACGCACCGCCTAACAAAAAACAAAGGCGTATTAGCTCTTTCTCTCTCTGCGTCTTCGTCTTATTTTCCTTCTCGAAAACCCTAGGTAAACTCGCGCCTCCGCCGCTCTGACTCGGTCCGAGTCGCGCTTTTTTTTACCGTTTCTGAACGATTCTCGCTCGTTCTCGCCGGTTTTTTACGGTTTTTTTTGTGTGTTTGCAGGTTCGCCATGGGGAAAGCCAGAGCAGCTGCTCCCAAACGCGATACGAAGTAATTTTTTTGCTCTATCAGGCTTAGATTACTCTCCGATTGCATCGGTTTGATCGGAGATCTTCGATTTGTTGTAACGTGCTTTGATTTTTGCTCTGTTCGTGTGTTTGAATTTTTGTTGATTTTTTTTTAATTTTGGTAGGTTGAAGACTAAGAGTACCGGAGCGAGCAAGAAGCCCGCGAAGAAAGCCGGAAAGGATCCGAACAAGCCGAAGAGGCCTGCGAGTGCCTTCTTCGTCTTCATGTACGGTCAACTATCTTTCTCTCTCTTAAGTTGAATTTCTAGATCTGACTTTTTCTCCATCTATCTGTTTTGTTTTACTGAATTTTACTTTTATTTCGTACTTGTATAGGGAGGAGTTCAGAGAGAAGTACAAGAAGGACCATCCAAACAACAAGTCGGTTGCTGCTGTAAGTCAAATCTCTTTCTCAGATCTACGAGCTTGTTCTTCGATTTTACTCTCTGATTAGTTGATTTGATTAATTAATTAGAGTTTAAATTTATACAAATTAATTTAGATTTTGTGTAATGGAAACCAAACAGGTCGGTAAGGCTGGCGGTGAGAAATGGAAATCGTTGTCAGATGCTGTGAGTGTTCAATTATCGTTTTAATTTCATTGATTAGTGAGTAATACGAAATTATTTGGTCAATTTTGGTGTTGGATTTTATTGATTTGATTGTTCTGTCCTTGAATTAATCAGGAGAAAGCTCCCTATCAAGCCAAGGCAGATAAGAGGAAGGTTGAGTATAACAAGAACATTCAGGCATACAACAAGCAATTAGTAAGCGCTCTTGTTCCGACTTTCGTTTAATTTGTTTAGTTATCGGGTTGAGGATATTTGTGAGACTTTGTTGGTTTGTTTATGTGAATTAGGCTGATGGACCTAATGAAGCTGACGAAGAAGAGTCTGACAAGTCCAAGTCTGAGGTAAATGATGATGATGATGAAGACGAGGACGAGAGCGGCGAGGTCAGTTGTGTTTTCGATTAATCGAGTTCACATTGTGGTTTTTTTTCATTGTTTCGCATGTTCAGTTAGTTGAATTAGTTACTTAATTGTTTGTGTTGGCTGTTGGCTGTGTTGTAGGAGGAAGACGACGATGAGTAGAGCAAAGGGAATCGAATGGAGGGGGAGAAGCGATATGTGTAGGGTTGCTTAGAAGATAATTGAAGGGCTTGCCTGCACTTTTTCTTCACTATGGATAAGTTGCTGGCTCTCTACCTTTTGTTTTAGGGATTAGTTTTTAGGAAAACACAAAAACAAAATCGGATTCAGTTTCAGGATTGTCTTCTCCCTGCGATTCCAATGTCGTCGTTTCTGTACTTAATGATCCTCCTTATGTTCAATGAATTTCAGTTTGCTTTCGTTATATAACTCGTTTTATAGCTTCTTATTCCGCAATTTAGTGTATGGTTTTCGTTTAAGTAGCATTTAAGCCTTGATTAGTATGCTAGATGACTTGGTAATATGATTTGTTTAGTCTACATTTGGGGATCTGGGTTGTATGAATGTTTGTCATTGTTCAATCTTGTTGTATGTGATGGGGGTGATTTTGGTGTGTGAGTTAACCCTTCTTGTAGTGTTGACTTTATCTTGGGGATGGTGATTGACTTTGCCTCTGGATGTTGGAACAATTGGGTTTAGAAATTCTCCCATGGGGACGACAATTGAGATGTTAATATGATGGTATTTCACTCTCAATCAAACTCTCTTGGAGAGATTGACATTGGCATGGGATGCTACGTTTATAGTATGCTCGTACCATAGAATAAGGCATGACCTACAATGGCACAAGATGCTATGATTTTAGTGAACCTGTGCTATACAAGCTAGTCTTGCTACAGTGAGTTTTAACGTGACCACTTGCAAAAGTTTTTACCAATGGGCGTTGGTCGTGATAAGAATGGGCATGCAACCAACATGAGAAGAGTCGCAATCAAACGAAAATAATTAAATATGACGACTTTATCCAAATCATAAGATGGAGAAAATAATTAACCAAAAAAATCAGTATATAACGTATAAAGTATTTGATTCCATTTGTGGCTGACAAAAACATATTTGGAGCCTCTGTTTTAATTTTTTTTAATTACATTGGATCCTAACTAAATCCCCAAATTATCCTCAAAAAGATAACAGATCACGTGATTTCATAACCAGATCCCCAAATCAAAGCACTTATTAATCCTCCAGATTTTGTCGGTGTGTTTTAATATAAAATTTTATTATAATGATTACTCTATGATTAAAAAATTAAAAAAAATAATAATTCCCCTCGGTAAGCTCAAGTTCATTGGGCTTATTTAGGCCTGGGCGGGCCTTAACTCTCCGACACAGCCAGCCCAAAGCAGTAATGAAATCAACTCCGTACCCTCTCTTCCGCAACGACCTGTCGTTCTTTCTGTAAACTTAGTCGCGTAGGCTGATCGAGCGGGGATAGAAACGAACGACAGTGGAAGAGGGAGGAGGAGTAGCTAGAGATGGTCGGCCCCGGAAAGTGCTTGCTGGTGACCGGACCTCCTGTAAGCTAAAGCAATTTCCAGTCAAATTTTGATTTCATATTTCTATTTATTCAATGCTTTTCTCAAAAGTGCTCTCGGTTGGTGATGATGATGTTGATTTCTGGTGCAGGGTGTGGGCAAAAGCACTTTAGTAATGAGAGTGTTTGAAACCCTAAAAGCATCATATCCAAACTTAAAAATTCAGGGTTTCTACACTAGTAACTCTCTCTCTCTCTCTCTCTCTCTTAATTTTCAGTTTTTTCATATGTATTTACATCATATAGATTTCTGTAATTGTAATGTGTAGGTGAGGTTAGAGAAGGAAGTGAGAGAGTGGGGTTCCAGGTGGTCACGTTGGACGGCCGTACAGCTCCCCTCTCCTCCTCCACCATTTCCAGGTCTTTCTTTTCATCCATTCTAAATGTTTGTTGCTTCAGTTTCCATAACTCCATTTCCTAGTTAAAAAGCACTTCAGAAACCATTTTGAAGATGAAATCCATCGACCCAACTGTTATTGCGCCCGACTTTTACTGCACCGGACATTAACAGTTGATAGTCGAGCGCTTTTTGTTTTTTCATAGTTTGATTCTTACAAGTGTTTTTCGCTAACATTAACAATATTCGGGGTTCTACTATACTAATTAAGTAAACATTCATTCATATTATTCGGCTACATAGCATTAAACCCTAAAACATGTTTTTGTATGTCAGCCCAGAGTCTTTGAGATGGCCTACTGTGGGGAAGTACAAAGTCGATCTTGCATCGTTTGAGTCACTGGCACTGCCTGAATTGCAGGTGGGATGATTTTTTTCATTGCTTACTGATCAACTCTCGCCACCCCCTCTACACAATTTAGTTAACTTTTAGGCCTTCACGTCTGCGGTATTTTGTGAAACTATTTTCTTGTCGCATTGTTTTCAAGCATCATGCGGCTATGGCATTTGACTATTTGAATTGTGTCATCCTTTTGTGATGTGTTATCAGGTAAGAGAAGATACTGATCTATTCATCGTTGATGAAGTTGGGAAGATGGAGTTATTCAGTTCATCGTTCTTCCCTTGTGTTTTAAGGATTCTGGAGTCCAATGTCCCTTTTTTGGCCACGGTCCCAATTCCAAAATTCGGTCGTGATATACCTGCAGGTGCACTTTCCTCAAGTATTCCTTTATTTTGCTTGGCTTGTTACACTGCTGCACAATTGCTCTAATTTTGGTTTATGTTCTAACAGTTTTAGAATCATATGATGATATGTATGATTTTCATCCGAACATAGTAAATTCAAGGTGGAAAATCAGTTTCCTTTTAGGCGTGTTTTTCACTATTTATTGCTTGTTGCACTGGGTTGGAGTTGGTGACCGAACAAAACTACGTATAGAGAATGGCGAAGTTGATGTTAGGTTTATGCCGTCCTGTTTTTTGTGATTAATCTGTATATGACTAGGGTTTCTGAACTTTTGCAGTTGCAAGGTTGAAGAATCATCCGGGGGCAACAATGTTTACGCTGAGCAAAAGTAACAGGGATGCTGTTAAAGAAGAGATATACTCCCAGTTGGTAGCTTTGTTGAGTAAACAATAACTGTGGTCGTTAATCATCCTCAATTGTAAGACTTGAAGGAGCTCATATGGTATTTTCAAAAATAAATTCTCAACAGTGCGTATCTTCTTTCCGAAATTCAGCATGATATTGTTATTTTACCAACATATAATCAGAAATGGAACTCGAGGGACGGTAGGACATGAGTAACGGGTCACAAACCGTGGTTTATATACAACTTATTGTTGGTTTACCGTCCCTCGAGAGACATCCATGCAAAAGATGTATTAGTGTGTGTGCTTGCACTTGACGAAAATCCGCATCTCTTGTTATTGACAAACCTTCTCATCCTGTTGCTCGTCCGGCTTACTGTACTTTTTCTCATTCTCGGACTTCATTTGTTTCAATACTTCACCCGCAGATTGGAAAGTTTAATTTATGGAGTAAGAAACTGCCTAGGAAATCTTATTGGCCCCTCGACTCTTCTTTAATAAATGAGCTCTTGTGGATTCAATTAGAGGAAACTAAGCTTAAAAGCAGAGACTGAAACTGCACAAGAAGTAGGTAAGCAGAGCGAGAGAGCCACCAAATCAACACCCGTGACTCTATCTGATGGACGTGAGCAATCTTGGGCCAATATTCTCCATTCTCCCTCGGAAACCTTTGTGCAAGCAAGGGACAGCTCTCGATTTCAAACGCGAAAAGAGTAGCCGGCAGCGCTTCATCTGGCAGGCATCGAAGCTCAGGGCACCTCAGCTAGATGCAAGCTTTGCAGAGAGCTGAGACGTTGAAACCCCCTTCGGTCCAAAGTCCTACTTAGAGGATTATAAATGTAGAAAGAAGTAAGACTCGCATGCAGCAGCCCTTCTTCTGGAAACCAATCTATAGTTTTTAAAGCTGATTGTAAAGGGCCTAAGAGAGGTAAGTCTTTGTAACCCCAACTGCATTCGGTTTGAGATGAACAATACGCAAAACAACGCTTGAGATGTTGAGGGAGATAATGGCTGGTCAACCATAGAGCTAACAATTTTTCTTTTAACATCCGGAAGATGTTCAGAATGTTGTTGATGCCTGAATTTGTAAATGCGTACTTGGAAAATAACAACCAACAATCTTACTGCCATTGGATCCAGATTGAAACGGACGCGTTAAGGAACCCACTGGTCGTAATTTTGATTCCAAACACAATCGTGAACTTCTTCCCCAAGAAAGCCTGGCTCAGTTCAACTTGAAGTAGATTGAGGTGTGTACTTGCAGTTTGATACGTGTGCACAAATTTTTACTTTTGTGTTTTTTAATGAGTTAATTCGACATACGAATTGTGAAGTGATAAATAAATAGTGTATTTCTTCTTTTTGAATTTCAGCATGATCTTATTTTAAAAACTTATAATAAAAAATTAAACTCGAGGACAGTAAGACATGAATAAAGGGTCACAACCCGTGGTTTATATGCAACTTATTGCCAGTTAAGTGTCTCTCAATGTCTGTTTTTAATTAAAAGTTTATAACTGGTTATGTTTGCATGTGTATCGCATCATTTTTATGCTTTTTCAACTATACAAACTTGCATCTTCAGGCTTTCTGTTAGCTGCTTCATCCCCAAGGAAAAAAGAAGAGCACAAAAAGCTGCTAGACTGAGAGAATAATTTCATCCATGCAACCCAAATTTCCTGATTATATATGCAGAAGTTTCTTTGGTTTTTACATCCATTATGTGCAAAAAAATTAAAGAAAACTGTATGTATCAAACAAACAAGATAGATTTCAAACCCAAAAACAAACCAAATGAACAAGAACGTATAATTTCAGTTCGATTTCAAAGACGAGCTGAGTCGGGGTCATGAGTTTCGCCTATCCTGTTCGGTTCGCAACACTTCTTTCGCCAAGGATGAGAATGATTGAGCTGTGTCTTGCATATCTGCAGCTCTTCGGTTAATGCCCTGCAACTTTCTCGTATTCTCCTGCAGCTTGCTTTGTGCTATTTTAGCAACGTTTGATTCCTGCAGAATAGTAAAACCCCCACAACATCTAGGTAAATACATTGTTTCATCGCCCAAGGTGAAGAATATCAGTGCTATGTGCATGGTTAGGGTAAAAGTTCGTCGTGCAATTACTGTGGTAAGCAAAATATTCTTTAGTCGAGAGACATGCATGCAAAAGAATGTGTGCTTACACTTGACGAAAATCCATATCGCTTCTTAATTTCGTCAACTTGACCAACCTTCTCATCCTGTTGCTCTTCCTGCTTACCGGAGTTTTTCTCATTTTTCGACTTCATCTGTTTCATCACTTTACCTGTAGATTGGAAGGTTTATCAAGTAAGAAAGCGTAAGAAAATCTGATCGATGAGTTCATGTCATCTAGGTTGGACTGACCTTTAAAGGCCATAAATTTGCTTGTCAACTTCTCCTTGTTCAGAGCTGCCAACATATTCTGCTCTTTCGGTTTTTCTCCAGGAATGTCCATGTCCATGTCGATGTCAATGTCATCTTTAAGGAAAAATTAAAATTCATTAAAGGACTTTTCCCGATATCAATTCGGATTGAAATGCTAAACTTTCTTGAATTTAAGTACAGATAATCATTCACTTAGAATATTGTATGATGTTAGTCATATGCATACCTAGGTCTAGCTGAAGATCATCATCATCCACAACCTGGTGATTTGTATTCTCAGCGTCAACTCGAAAGTTAGCAGTTGAAAAGATAGCTGAAAGTTCTTCGATGCTTTCTCTAGTATCTGCAGTTTCTATCTCAGGTACATTCTTCGGTTTGCTTCCCACGATATCTTTAATGACTGAGCTAAATATACCCTGCCAAGAAAAAAAAGTTTATGAAACCTTTCATTCCAAAACATAGCAGGCAGAATTGGTCTGGTTTCGTTTCCCTATATACCTTTTTCTTCTCCTTTGGAGTGGCACATCCAGCGACAAGCTCTTCTTGTGAAACTATCAAATCTTTCTGGTAAGTCGAGTTGAAAAAGTCTAACAGCCTAGAATATCTCACATTTTAGTAAGAATTATTCACTCAAGTATAAGAAACTTTCAAGGATGTGTATATGATATATACCCGAAGCTTTTGTTGTGGAGCGAAAGAGCAAAGAGAAAGATTTCCTGATCACCGTTCACCTGCGCAAGGATAAAGTAGAGCAAATGAAGAATATTCCTCTGAATCGTCTCTCAAGAAACTGATACGAAAAAGGTTAGATTAGGCTTTTATACCATAACAAGTTCTCCTTCGCACGAAGAACATATCGAACTGTCAGAAAATGAATTTGGTTTCGGAGTGGAGTATGTGAAGCCTCTTATTGAAGTCTCCTTTATGAAGGATAAATCTGGCAAGGACCTAACATTTCACAAGAAGGTTTGTGGGGTCATAATCTACTGTTGAAAAAAGAAGAAGAAAAAATTGAAAAAATTGACTACGAAAATTACTACCTTATTTCAATTTTTCCACTTGTAAAAAGGAGAACAAGGCCTAAATCATTGGAGGTTTGAAATGTTGATGCCCAGCAGCAAGATGATTGGAACTTCTTCTTGTAGATTACCTTCTTAACTCCCTGAGATAAAAGAAAGAAAGCCGAAAATGAAAGAATCAGATATAACTGTTCTACAATTCACAGTGCCTGCATAAACCAAACTACTAGTTACCTGCATGATATGTGTGAAGGAGTATATGTATGCAGCTTTCTCAGAACACAGCAGCAGCAGAAACTGCTTTTGTGTGGTGTCGTCAACTGTACTACTCCCTTTTATCAAATCAAGACCATTCAATATATTCGATCTGTTTACCAGTGTATCATGCGCATCTGTGTAACAATCACAAAAAATTTACTCGTTATGCAACTTTTCAATGCTTCGGGACTTGAAAATCGCATACTTTCACTCTTAAAGTGTGTAGAACTTACCCAAGAGCTGCATGAAAAGTGCTCTAGTGGGTTTCTTTGGATGAACCAAACTGGTGCTCAATGTGTTTCCATTATCACTATCAAGAGCCAAAACGGATGAGTCCTCTGTTGCAACTGCTAAGATGTTCTTGTCAAAACCATGAAAACTGCAGGTTTGGAAATGCAGGGAGACAATGCCGGTGGATATTTCACTTGCAATGTGCTTTTGATATAACAGAGTTGGCCCTTCTATATCAATAACCGAAACCTGTGAGGAAAACAAATTCACATGGATCAGAATTACATACCAGCTCTACGAAACCTGATAATAAGCATATGTTGGGAAGGAGGAGAAGATCGAAAAAGTAGTTGTAGGATAGTAAGCTTACATATCCTTTACTAGACCCGACAGCAAGATGTCCTGTGCTCTGGTTTATGTTCACAGAAATTACAGAACCATTAACCTTAGAAAGTTTCACACTTTGGATGATGTGATCATTTCCTTTCCTTGTACTTCCTACCCAGAAGTATGTGAAATTCATAAGGACAATTGTAATGTACTTCATTTGCAGTAAAAATGTGACATTCATAAGGCTGTTTCTTAATCATACCTTGAAGAGACAGGAAACTGCTCACGTTGGCATATGGTTCTGGTTTGAGTCTAAAGATTCGAACCTGAAAATCACATATATATAAAATATACCCCAAATTTTTTTTCTTTCCTGAAAGTGGTTAAATTGATTGATCATAATTCCTCAAATGAATCGAAGATGGTACTTACTGTTCCACTCTGATCTCCAGAAACAAGAAGCCGGGAGTTCAAATCGAAAAACAACGCTGTAAGTGGTATACCACTTAAAGAAAGATCATCCTCACTCTGCATTTTGTTTAATGGGATTGGCCAGAGGAGAGCAAGTAAGCACAGTAGTCCAAAGATATCGAATACTACATGATTTGCAAGCATAATGTATTAATATGAGCAATAACAGATGGAATGTTGTTACCTGTTGCTTTAATGATATAATTGGTATTAAAAGTGGACATGACAAATCCCAAAAATTTATGGCTCCATCACTGTGTCCAGTTATGTACAAATTTTTAACTTTTGAAAATCCAGTAAAACGGGATGCATTTAACTGACTCCCATCTTTCAGTTTTGTCTCGAAAGAAAGGAGAGATGGAAAGCTTTTCGCCAGCAGAAGGTAGTCCTATGCAACCAAAGAAATCAAATTACCACATTACAAACTTTCCAGACTAATGATAATCTGCTATATAAAAGAATGTTACGGTACATAATCTTAAACGGTCCTATTACCTCATCTGCAGAACTTAGCATGTGGGTATTTTGTGTGATGAATTTTGCTATGGTAATCTTTGAGTCAACAAATGGTATCTTCACCATGATATCCCTTGGTAACGAAGGCGAAGACTTAGATTGGCTTTGTAAAAGATACTTCTCGATGGAACGATCATCATAGGCATAAAGATGTCCTGAGTTACCAAGCAAAAGAAAACAGTCTTGCCTATGTTTGCTTTGCTCACTAAAGCTTGAAATGATCCCCATGTCAACACAAGGCTCCGGCAGTTGAAGCCCTAATTTGATAGTTCGACCTTCGGTATACTCATTCAACAGAATTACCTGCCTCATGAAAACAAAACAAAACAAAAAAAGTCAAATTTTCACCTCACTCAGTTATGCACATGTTACTAATGATTTAAAGTCCAAATACCTGCAACAAGTTTGAAGATGCGAAGTCAGACGTGCCCATAACATATAACCGATTTGCCTTCCCATCGGCATAAGCCCATCTCAGTGATGCTATAGGCACTTTGTCCAACTTATATCCAAGGTTGAGTTTAGATATTGGAGCACTTTGCGTGCTAGACTCTGAAGGAAATTCAGTTCTTGGAATACTCCAGATGCAAATCTCTCCATTATTGTAGCCAACAACAACTTTACTCCCAAAGGGACATGCCCAGCATGCAGAGGTCACCTTTTTCCCTTCCTGATGAAGTGATTGCAATGGATTTCCTCCCACTGTGTATACAGATTTGCTTTCTCGAATGTCCCATAATGATATTATACCATCTCTAAAAATTATCAGAACCCTGCATCGATACACATGACTCAAGAATTAAGTATAACCAAGTGTTTCTATACCACTTAAGAGAGAGAGAGAGAGAGAGAGAGAGAGAGAGAGAGAGAGAGAGAGAGAGAGAGAGAGAGAGAGAGAGAGAGAGAGAGAGCAGCAGCAGCAGCAAGGTTTGGTGAGGCTACCTCTTACTTTCAGCTGTTGGTTGAGGCAGTATATGCATCACAGCAGTATCACCAGCAACTTCAGTTGGATTATTCCCTGATGATATGACTGATCAAGTTAGGACAGGAAAGAAAATGCTTGCATACCCAAATTTTAGAACGAAACAAAGACGATAAAATCTATGTATATGACTTCTGAGCATAAAAAATGGAATATTGAAGGACTTCATCTGACCATGAGAAACTGAGTAAGGTATAGTGTATTTCATTTGGACTATATGTTCTTGCTCAAGCTTCAAAACCGTAACATTACCAGCAGAATCTCCAACATACCTGCAAACACAGTTGTCCAACACATAAACTTACTCAAAACAAATGAACCTGCCTATCTGCTTGATCGATCACAATTGGAAGATGACACACTTACATGTATGGACTATGCTGCATAACAGTGAACGAGGTTATATCTTCTTGAAAACGATGAACATCAGCAAACAGGTTCTTTTCAATGTCCCAAACCTAGGCATAACGTTGCAAAATAACTATTAAATGAGGAAGATAAACAAAGCTAAAAGCTGGGTTTCGATCATTCATTCATCAAACAACGAAAAATATATCAGAGGAAAGCATAGTGCAGAAACTTGCCTCAATGTGGTTTCTGATATTTACATTTATAACGATCCCTTGGTTCTCCATAAACTGGACAATAACATCACCAATAATATCAGACTACAAATACAATGTACGAAAGAAAAAACTGCTAAATATTTCAAGACAAACAAGAGGGTCTCTAAATTGCATTACATTAACATGAAAACCGAAACAAAACAGTTGGAAATCAAAGAAAGCAACACGTAATATGTACAGCACCTGTAAGAACTTGCTTGGAACTGCATTGACAGACTCAAGTAGAGCTTGAGTGTTATCTTTGCCAAACAATTTGATTCTGCCATCCCTGAAAATGTCAGAGAAATTATTGTAGTCAAAACGAAGACTAGTATTTGGACAAAACAGTCTGGCTAATGATATGTCATTGATAATGTGTCGATGATTATTGACAATATCAATGCCACGTCCAATCTGTATTAAAGAACGGACATCTTGCAGAGAGAATTTCTGAAAGCCGATAATACTAATTTTGGTAGAAGAAATGGACTCACTTGGTTGAAGTTGCAAGTAATTTTTGGATGGAGTCATAAGCCAACAAGTTACAGCCTGATGGTATTCCATGATGGAATACTACACGTGGATCGATATCACTGCCCTTAACAATATCAGAATTTCCTCCAGGCTACAAAATAGATAACAAATAAGTAATGTTAACTCTTAAACTGCCTTTAGAAACAAAAAGATAAATCTGATTTTTAATTTAATACTGTCATCAACTGTTCGTTGCCACAAAAGCAACAACATAAACTCTCAAAACCAACAAAAAGGACAAAGCTCTAGTCTATACCAAGTGACTTGTAGCTCAAACGGTTCAGAATCTTCACTAAGGTATTTGTTCGACTTTCTCCCTCCCTAAAAAACTACTTCGAGTCTAAAAAGAGTGTTTTTCCACTAGAAAATCACATCTATTGTATGTCCAAAGGGTCCCTTTATTGCAGTTTACTTGCCTCCTTTTACAAAAAATACATTCAAATTCAAATGCAAGGAAGCAAGTAAACTGCGCTGATGAAATTGACCTAACCCACAAGTACGAGTAGATAAAGAGTTCACCAGATACATTACGTGAGTAATAAAGTTAGTTTGAATATCGACATCTTACTAGTGTCGGACGTTGCTGGAATCTCTAAAACTCTTGATGTTTTGCTTTAGTTGGGCGTTTAGCCCCGTCGTTTTACCCAAAAAAGGTAAATTTGAATAGTATGTCATTGAGTTTCTCCCTCCCTTTGAGCATGATATGGGTCGACAAATCGGACGGTGGAAGCTCGTTGGGCAGTGGATGGAAGAGAAGTGTAATTGGACCAGTTTGCTCGTGGGCTCGTAATGGGCATACACATCCCGGCCCATTTTCTCACTTTGATTTAAATTTGGGCCCACAAAATATCTTTTGTAGATAAATAAACATTTGATCCACCGCCCATCACATGGACGTGTTTTAGATCTTTAGTCCTCACTATATACCAAAATTATTAATCCTTTCTTTTTTTTTATTTGCTATAAGTTGACTATTCTCTCTCTCTCTCTCTCTCTCTCTCTCTCTCTATATATATATATATATATATATATATATATATATATATATATATATATATATATATATATATATATCCATTAAAAAACATGCATAACGACAAATTAATAAAATATGTGGCAAAGAAATTTGATATATTGTTACTATCGATATTATCACACTAAGGGGAAGGGGTAGGCTTAACCTAGTAATAATGTGTTTCAAATTCGTCTTTGACGAAAATTGAATGTAAGACCTCTTGCTTACCGGTAAAGAAGAATATCACTAGACCGTAGTACTAAGTGACTATTGTTACTTGTTAATTACATGAGAAATATCAAAAGATGACACACATTAGAATATAAGATTTATTTGGGTAGCGGTAATTTCTTTATTCTGAGAAGGGAAATGAACTTTTGTCTTATGAATTGAGATAAATACTCTATCACTCAAATTACGACGGTGATTAAGTACGATATGACCTATGTCATTGATCTATTAAGGATAGGATTTTTTTTTATGGTGGGTACGTGGCAGCTATTTACATGAGGGTGGGGATTTTGAACGCCTTTAATAAAAGTTCAAAAGGGAGCCAAATACTTGAGACCTAAGTTAGTGTTGAAACCAACTGAAAAAGGTAAGTTTTCTAATAAGGTCCCATTCCCCTTGTAAGAAAAAGGAGTCAAAAAGAAAATAGGAAGCATATCAAGACAAGTAAACTCAATAGGATATAGGAATACTATCATGATTTTTTTATAAAACAAGTTCAAACGAGACTTACTGATGCTTATAATTTCTCAAGTGTTATTTAGCAAAGAATATTCGATGAGGCTATCGCACTGTAACAAACAGAAATAGTAAAAATTGCGTGTGTGAAAGATTATAGGCAAACAAGCGCTTTGTGCATCCGGACTATACTCGTATTAAAGATTTTCTCATGACCTAAGAGCGCACGAGTAGCTTTCGTCTAATTGAAAGCCAAATTGGATAAGACAAGCCCAAAACGACATTAAAGTTAAAGCTATGGACTATTTTCAATTAATTAAAGTATTATCATATTCTTGTATGAAAAGTATGAAAATGAAAGCATATTGACTTGTTTCTTATCCAACCGGCCACCTCTCCACAAGGCCCCACCTATTAAAAACGTTTTTTTTCGTAAATATTGACTCGTTAAATAGGTATAGCAATGCATTACAGTATACTAATTTTAGTAACGTCTCTCATCCACCAAACCGACACCTATAACTTTATATGTCACACTCCATATGTGAGTTGGTCTTTTTCTATCGGGTAATGTTAGAGAGACTAACTGTTTAGATCAAATTTTGTAAATTATATAATGTGATTGTTAAAGGTTAAATTATTATTTAAATATTAATTAACGTACTTATTTTCTATTGATGACTCAAATTTGATTTAAAAAATTGATCTATATCAAGCGAATGAGACATTAAAACAAATCCAATGACTTAATTGCGAATTAATCAAGAAAATTCTAAAATAAATGTCATCCCATTTGTGCATATATGTAGACATAGAAAACTATCCTCTAAATATCGAAGTGTATTATTTGTTCAAAATTATTTACCTCATTTTTTTACTAACAAACAGTCACACATCAACTGACATTTTTGAAACAATCTAAACTCTCAACTACAACCAAAGTTAAAAAATTATAATTAAAAATCGGGAAGCAACGTGCATCCAACGGCAAAAGATGCATCACAACATATATGATAACAAACAACTTTATTTGCCTGACAAACTATTATCTTAATCAAAATTGTAATCCCATACCCCTTTTCTCCTTTTTGACAAAAACAAGAACAACAAGAGGGAGGATGAGAAGAACAGATCAAAATCATCATGTACTCAAAAGAAACGTGTAGGGCCGCTTGTAACTCAGTTGGTTAAAAACGTTAAGGCCTAAGTTTCAAATTCCGCGTTCAAATCTTCCTCTCTTTCCAGTATCGCATGTATTGAAAAACGAAGCGAGGGAAGAAGATGATCACTTACCTTCTTGGAAGCCTTCTCCACAAGCTTTCTGACAAACATGGATGATGGTCTGTGCTGTCCTCAGAATCTCAGACCAACAAAAATAAATCCAACGGCTGAGAAGCCAAATTGCTCTATCTGCTTTGAAATAACCGACGACGAGAGAGGCCGAGGAGGAAGAAGAAGAAGAGAGAGAGAGAGAGAGAGAGTGGAAAGCGTGAGAAATGAGCCGTTAATTGCCGTTTTTCCAATTGACGTTGGAAGAGCAATGGGACAGGATTATAAGCGGTTTTTTTAAGGACAAAATACAATAAATGCTGGTGTGGACACGTGGGCGTTGATTAGGAGATCTGATACATTAGGTGAAAAAAATTGTTGACGCTTTGACTTGGCTTTCACTCACTCACTCTCTTTCAAGATTTGTACCAAATGACAGAATTGACCTTCCTGGGACAGCTTCAACAAAGGACACGTGGACACGTGACATCTCATGATTCAACGCGGGACCCACCACACATGATCCTTGCCAATCGATGTTGCCATGCTACGCGGCCCAATCTGAAACTGCTTACTTCACGGTTTTGGCTACTCTGGAATTTCTACTTTGTAGATGAATGTTATGTATCGGATGAACTAAGCGTTGAACGTGCAATTGAGAATTCAACCATTAGACTTTGGATTAAACAAAAGTTCTCCTTTTTGTTTGTTTTTTTTATATGTATGTAGATAAGCAGTAGTAAGCATCAGAATGATAAATAACTTTAATTTCAAGAGTTTATAGCATCAGTAATCACTGTAATCTCTAAGCTTTCATAAGCAACACTTGATTATTCTGAAGATGGTTTTGAGCCAGAGTATAATACTGAACCTCTTCATGGATGAATTAACATCATTCATTTGACTGTTCTCTTGTTTCAACCAAAATATTTAAAATTGAATGAGTTGCTAAATATTCATTAATACTCATTTTGAGTTTTTATTTTTTTAAATGGGTATAAAAATAAATTTACATTGAGTTTGTGCGAGTAGTTTAGATAGTGACTTTGAGTTTAAAAAGATATCGATAATTTAGTTAAAAATAATATGAATGTGGAGAGTAAAATTGGTATCAGGCACGGTCCAGGCCTAGTACGGGTAGGGTGACCGTCCAGGGCCCAAAAAAATTGGGGGCACCAAAATTATTAGAGTTATATATTTATATATGTTTTTATAAGATTATAAAAATTTGACTTAGTGACAAAGAAATTTAACTAGAACTGGTGGTTTTATTGTTTAAAATGAATGAAGAGATCTTAAGTTCAAAACATCATGTGTGCTTATTTACATTTCAATTTTTACAAATTTCTTTTCATAACAGTATAAATTTATAAATTTGGCTAAATGATCAAGAAGTTTAATTAGAAGCAATGATTTTTGTTTTAAAATTAACGAGAGGTTCTAAGTTCGAAATACTATATGCATGCTTATTTTTTTCAATTTTTACAAATTTTTTACTACCTAGTAGCTATGTGGGTTGCTATTTTTAAATATCTGTTCCAATTCAAGTCTAATTTTCAGCAAAAAATAATGCGTAGACTAAATTTGCAAATAATATTACGTGTCATCAAAAGGTTTAATTTAGTGTTCATTCATTACTTATACATATCCTTAAAGACTCAAAAACATTAATATTTTTTTAGTCTTATATTGACGAATTTAGTAAATAAGAAAAAACAACTCACAATTTATACAAAAACACTTTAAAAGTTCAAATGGAAAACAAAACTCATATTTTATCTACTTGAAAGCGCGAAGTTTTTTAGTTTCCTTCTCTTGATACAAAATAAATTAATTATTCCATATTTCTAAATTATTGAGTTTGAAATGTTTTTCTAAATATAATTTTATTGATGTTTTACATGTGAATTTTTTTTTTTTTTTATATATGAAATGAGGGCACATTTTTTTACGTTGCCCCGAGCCTCAAAAATCTCTGGACCAGCCCTGATTGGTATAAAAAGAGGTTATATGATTTCAAATAAAGTTTTCCTTCATGTAAATTGCTTCTGTGTATTGAAATTGAAATCTACAAGTTCAAAGGCCAAGTAAACAGCCAGAGCATATAAAAATATGAAAGACAACTGTGGTTTTTCGGCAACGAAATGGAACAACATATTTCTACAACATAGAAAAACACGACCACGAACTACTCCTCTGCCTTGTTCTTGCTGTCCACTGCTTCCTTGAGTTTTCGTCCCAACGCATAGGCCAAAGTAGGAGGAACTGCATTTCCAATCTGCCTGTGCTTGTGAAGAATGTTGCCCGAAAACTGGTAACTATCCCTGAATCCTTGAGACCGAGCGCATTCCCGAACTGTCAGAATTCTGTCCTGGTCAGGGTGGAAGCACATTCCCACCTTTCCCATTGGCTGGGGATCTGTGATGGAGGTTGGGAAGTTGCCTTCCCAGTCAAGCCTTCCGAACAGGCCCTTCCACTGATTGTGGCGCTTGGCCGTGTTGGGCAGGCACCACGGGATTAAGTCAACAATCTGTCCAGTAGAGAGCTTCACCTTTTCGTCTGGAAGGCATTGCCAATCAGCACCTGGCCGCTTTGGAATCCTCTGGCAGCGAATGAGATTCAGCTCATTCATTTCTTTCGAAATGTGATCAGTCAGAACAGCCATCTCCCCTCGCATTTTCTTCTGGAACCATGAGATGGGGTCACTTTCGTACTCCAGATTGACCTTGGATGCTCCATTTCCTACAGCTGGGAGATCTCCAATTGTATCTCTGACAGTTATGGAACGGAAAGGGGCTCCGCCTGCAGTACTTCCAACAGCAGCATAATATGAGTTCCCTGACAAATTGATCTTCAACTCTGGTACACCAAAGACATGCATTGGCTCTGGCCACTCTGGGAGAATCTCATCGGGCGCAGCTGCCCATATGAATGCTCGCTTCCGTGACTGGGAAACTCCATAAGCTCCAGCTTCCAGAATACCAAACCTCACCTGGTAACCCATCTCAAGAAGTGAAGCCAGAGTCAGACGGAATGTCTGTCCTTTGTTGAAAGACACAAAGTTCCTCACATTCTCCAGGAGGAAATATTTTGGCCGGAAGTAGTCAGCAAAGGACAAGAATGCCAAAATCATTTCACACTGAACTTTACTCCAAGTGCTTTGGTTGAACCTATTCATTCCAGAGAAACCCTGGCATGGAGGTCCTCCGTTGATGAAATCCACTTGCCATGGCAGTGGCAGATCATTCTTAACCTTCTCATCAAGTGCTTTAGCCAATTCAGCAGCTTCAGAAGTTGAGATGCAATCATCTATATCCCCACATTTCTCCATTACAGCCCTTAAGATCACATTGCAGTTATTGATAAACACCAGTGACTCGGGATGGTTCAGTTTGAAAGCATCACCAGCAGGCTCTTCATACTCAATTGCCCACTTGGTTAATGAAATGCCAGCCTGACGCAGCCCTTCAGACAAGCCACCACATCCGGCAAATATATCTAATGTGGCTAGACGTTTCTGCTCAGCATCAGCTCTCTGTTTCTCAACTTCTGAAACATGTTCTCCTTCTTTGATTTTCCCCTTCCTCTTCCTCGATTCCGCATCACCTCCTCCTGTTGAGTACCTCAGTTTGGTGGTCGCCGGCAACTGCTTGATAGACCCATTAGAAGGATCATACAGATACTCACAGAAGAAGATATGCTCGAAAGTGACAGAAGCATTGCATACTGGAAGATCGCTCTTCTTTCTAACTTCACATTTTCCTTCTATATCATCAACAGTCACAAGGTGTGTTTCTTCACTGTAGTAGACCTCTCTAATATCAGAACAGTATGCCTTCTCAACCGAAATGTCCTCAGGTCTGAAAAATCTTCTCACTTTAACCTGGGTAGATTCTGGTCCAGGTCGTTTAGATTCCTTCGTACCAATTATCTCCAGCACTTGACACACAACATAAGCTCTCAGTCCCAAATTCCTACCAGCCTTGAAAGTTTCAGTTTCCATCCTTTCAGTAGAAAACAAATGGGGTCTTAAATAGACATAATCATGAACTGAGTACTCGGCTCCCCTGTATACAAAACCAGTCTTTGATGAATTCACTTTAAAAATCTCCTTGGCCTCCTCAGCTTCGTTCACTTTGCAAGAGTTGCAAGCACCAGAACCCAGACCCATGGTATCACGGGAAAGGCTAAAGAATGCACCTTCTCCGGGGCAATACAAGCTTTTACAGTAATATTCAGTTGGCAATCCCTTCTTCTTCCTATCTTCTGTCCTTTCTCTGTCTTTTCGGCTAGCTTCCTCATTCTCCTTCCTGTACTGATGCCCCCACGGCAATAATTTGATATCCACAACTGCTGTCTCTTTAACAACCTTTAATGCCAAGTTCGTGCACTCATTTGTCAAAAATACCTCCCTCTCGTTGGCAGTGTTGCCAAGAACAGTCTGAGATCCTCGTTCCATCAATCTCCCATGAAACATTTTGCTTCCATTTCTTGTTTCATACATATACTCCACATAATAAATGGCAGGAAGTTCATCTGATCCATCAAGTTCTACCAAGACTGCACCACCAACAGAAATTTCATCTCCATGAAGACTGGCATGCATATAAAGAGCTTCGCCAGAACATGTTGTGCCTACGGGCTCCTCATCCCACAGAATCTCCTTCTTGTTGGAGCATGATTTAGTTTGTCTTGAAATTGAACTAGGCTTCTGGGCTTGTTCCGCTGCTGCTGCATTATCGTTCTCTTCATCATCATCCTCTTCTATGTCCTCCTTATCCTCCTCTTCTTCAACTTCCTCCTCTTTCTTTTCACCATTAGCTTCCTCCTCATTCGGATCTTCTGGAGAGTACTTTAAATAGTACTCCCCCCAGATTCTGTTGATCAGCCTTGTTGTTGTAGCCCGCATTGCCTTCTTCTTGGAAACCACAGGTCCCATGGATGCCCTCGGGTTCAAGTTTGATCCACTCTTCTGCACAACCTTCTTCTTCTTTACCAACCACTTAGTATGGTGTCTCTCCTCCATTTTCTTTGTAAGTCCAACCACAAATGGACACTTTTTAATCTGCGCATCAGGAAATTCTGAAAACAGTTGCAGTATTATCTGTCCATGGACAACCACATATCTCTCAACAAATGCTGGATCAGAAGAAATGTACGCAGAGTGGTCCTTTGGAAACCCTGATAATCTCTTAATGACCTCTGCAAAAGAAAGCCGTGCTACTCGACTTTGCTCTTTGAGCAAAGTGATTATGCTTCTACCAATCTTTGCTGTTTTTAGAATTGGTTCATACCACAGAGCATACTGCTTAGATGGCTGTCCAAGTCTATACCAGGCCAAATCTGTTCGGATTGATATTGAGATCATTGATGCTCCCAATTCAATCATCCACTCCTTTATTGCACTCAAGTAAATCGGCATTCCATCAGCATCCTTTGCTCCTGGACCACTTGAAGAACCATCAGAATCAAGAAAAAAGCCGCTTCCATCATCTCCAGTCATAACCCCCGACCCGAAAATGGTAACATCAATGTCTGCACAAGGTTTCATTGGAAGAAGTTCCAACGAAATCAATCTTGAATCTGAATTGTATAGACACCAATTATGAAGCATGCTTCGAGGAAGGTCATCAACATTTAAGATATCATAGTCATTGTCAAAAACTATGAACTCGTCAGTTTCTTCAATGGAATTCTTGTAATAAGCAGGTAGAGGATAATCATTGGCAATCTCATCTTCATTAATTTTGATGTAGTATTTGCTCGACCCAGGGGCAGAGCCCTGACGTTTTTTCTGTTTCATTGACTTCCAGTACTCTTCTTCTTGCAAAAGTCTTGCCAACTTTACATCCTCATTTTCCTCAGCTTCAACTATGGATGAACCAGCTGAAATCAGTCCATCCTCTCCACCTATAACTTCCAAACCAATCTTTAGAGTTCCACTTGAAGTTGCCGGTTTTGATTGCACAAAACTTCCACACTTTCTGCTCTCATCTCTAAGGGCAGCAAGAACAGGCAGCTCTGTAAACGGCAGATCATTCTTCTTTGATGTTTCCTCCAAACCTACCAGTTGATCATAGATAAACTCGCCTTGAGATATAACAAATTCTTTGATAGCTGCAGTACCAGAAAAGAATTTGGTTCCACTCATTGATCGAGCAATGGCAGCAAGTAATTCATCAAGAGTAGTGTCAGATTTGGATTTTGACAGCTTTTTGTAAACCTCTATGCAAGCACGCGCTTTCTCAAAGAATTGATCATGGTATTTCCTATAGGAGCTGGCAGGTTTACGACAATCATAATCAGCAACATCAGTTGAGAGCCATATCACAGGAGAGCCCTCTTCATAACCAGAGATGTTCCAAGATTCTATTCGCCCAAAACCTTCACATCTAACACCTCTTTCCTTGTCCTTGTCAGAACTTTTATTGAGAGGCAATATAGTACCAGATATAAACATGTCAGCAACTTCCAACATCTCAACGGGCTGGGGTAACCCACTTTCATCATGCACAATAAAATCAGTCAGCCGTCTGTTTGGGCGTGCCGCATCTTGGTCCTTGCCAGAAGTCAGGAGTATAGCATCAGTTTCTTGATCAACTACTCTATCCTTCTTGCTTTCAATAAGATTAGACTTTTCAGAAATGTGAACAGACTTCTCCTTAAAGTCTGTACATGCAGCAGCCCGCTTGGGCATTTTCCGAGACCTGGAAGGCTCTTCAGTGGTCTGAGGCAAATTTCGCTTCTTAGTTTTGGAGCCGGTAGGTGCTGCCTTTTGGGAAGCTGGATTGCCCTTCTTCTTCTTCTTCGTCATTCCTATCACAAAAGTAAAATTAGAGAAATTAGGCAAAAGAATGACAAGCTAACTGAAAAGTGAAATCAAGACCCAGGCCAAGATTTGCCAGAACCTAGACATATATATATGCCCAAGACAATGAAGGAGGAGGATCCATGTACTAATCCTCTAAATTGATTAGGAAACTGGATCAAATCCAAAGCAGAAACAGAAATTTAAGCAGACAAAATCATGAGAAAGCACGTAGCCTTTGGCTGAAACCATCATAATAAACTCATAATACCGTAAAAGGTTAGTGAAAAATTGAAAATTCATAATCATAAATCATATTTACAGATTCATGATATAATATGATGACAGTAAACTAAAAAACCCATAAATGTAAACCATTGTTCATAATTCTTTAACACGATGACATGGCATCGAAAACGTGAAAAACCATAAGCATAAATCCATGACCACAAATTCACTATACAATAAAATGGCAGTCAAAACCTTAAAACCATAATCTAAATTCATAATACAATAAAGGGGGCAGTCCAAAACATTTTTAAGAAAAATTACCATAGACAAAATTCCAACCTTACAATTCATAATTTAACAAGAGGCAGCCTAAATCTAAAAACCCCATAAGTATAACCCATAATCATAAACTCCCAATCCAATAAAAGGGGTGGTAAAAACCTTTTAAAAAAAAAATCCAAAAATCCAACATCTTTGAACCCTTGCACCCAAGGTCTCGAGTTCAATTTCCCCCTTCTACAATATCGCTTGTTAAAAAATAAATCCATTGTTGGACCAAAAATCCAACAACAGAAATTCATAATTTAATAACAGTTCAAATCTAAGGGATCATTGAAAACCTTTTTTATATGGCTGAAAGCACTTTTAATGAAAATGTTTTGAAATCAATCCTTGATAAAAATCCAAGTGGATTCTAGAAAAACACATAAAGTGATTCCTTCAATAAACACATATTTGATGCTTCTTCCAAAAATAACTTTAAATGCTTTTAGAACTCAATATCACTTTCACTAAAACTGCTTTCAATCATTTTCAAAGCAATTCCAAACGAACCTTAAAACCCCCAAATTAATAAATTCACAACACGAAAAATAGCAGTCAAAATTTTGAAACCAAAAGAAACCGTATGGGGTTAATGATATAACATCACAAATGCATAATTTAACAAAAAGGGCAGTCTAAATCAAAAACCCCATAATTACAACCCATTATCATAAATTCACAGCACAACAAAATTGCAGTCAAAATTTTAACCCAAAATCAATAAACCATTAGACTCATATAATCTAAAAGCATCGAAAGAACAAGAATTACAGGGGTAAATTAGGGATTAAAATACCTGAGGAAGCAGAAGCCGGTGGCTTAGCCCCATTGGCACCTTTGGTCTCCAAGACCGCCGCTGCTTCCGCTGCCTCAGCTGCCGCGGTGGAACCCATTTCCCCCCTAATCGCCAGCGAAACCCTAGAATTCGGAGAACGCGGACAGAACAGAGGAGAGAGAGAGTAGGACTGAATGACTGATGCTCTCTCTCTCTCTCTCTCTCTCTCTCTCTCTCTCTCTCTACCTGGGTGTATTTATTGCCGTTTGAACCGAGTACGGATGAACACGTATAGGCGGGAAGATGGAACTTTTGGCCCAAGTGTCGCTCTTTTATGGAAAACAAGGAGGGAAAATCCCTATATTTTTTCAATTTTTATTTTTGTTCAAATCAAGAGATTCATAGTGCTTAGGTGCAATGATTTTTAGTAACCTATTGGATTTTTTGTGTGTGTAGATTTTGATGAAGAAATGATGGATCGAATTTTAATAATTTAGAGTTATTTTTAGGACGTGAATATGGCGGGCTAGATTTTAGTTTGATTATTGTAAAAATTAAGCAGTTGTTGTAAAGTTAAACATGTGCAATTGAACTGGAGAAAATGAAATTCAATTAATATGGAAAGTAAGAATATGAGTTTTCGGGAATATGGATATGGCGGACTGAACTTTAATCTGGTTACGTAAAAGTTTAATGGATATTGTAAAGTTAAACCTCTGCAACTAATCTGGAGAAAATGAAATCCGACCAATATGGTAGGGAGGAAGATGAGTTTTAGACGATCGGTCAGGCACGAGAATCCATGCAAAAACTCTGAAGGTTAAGAGCTGATATCCAGCTTTCGTAAGATTTGTTAATGAATCTAAAAAGTGGAAAAATTAGCTTTAACTGGTCGTCAATGTACATAGAGGCAATGCAGAAAATATTGAAGAATCCGTTTTGTGATTTCAAAATTTATGGGATAACGCTATTTTTATGAAAGTCCAATATTATACTTTTTTTTAATGCAAATTACTTGTTTAGGCATCACGGTAAGTATGAGGGATACAAACAAAGATGAGTCTCGAGTTTGGAGATGGAAAAGAAAGCCAACTAGTAGAACGTTGACATGTCAAAGAGGAATCAATATTTTTTTTCTCATTAAGTTGGAACTCGAGATTCATGGCAGTCGCAACACAAATTATCTAATAGCTAACTAGTCGTTATTACTATAAGAAAATTGTCGCAACTGTCAATAAGTAAATTTGCATGTTAATAGACTAGTTTAAAATGATAAATTTTCAAAATTTTCTAGCTACCAATATTCATCATTGACAACTCAAAAAAAAGTATGCAATATATATTTCTATGAAAGGAGAGTTTACCCTTTTTAGAGAAATTTTTATTTTCTATAAAAGGATGATTTTTTTTTTCTTTTTTTCAATCTAAGCATATCCTAAAGCCATTGAACCTAATAATTCAAAACTTGTTGAGCATATCCAACAACTTTGCATATCCGCTGAATAAGATTTCCACACCTAACACAATCATCAAGTTTTGTAGTAACACACACGGTTGCTCGGGCCCAGAAGCCGGACACCAATTGGGCCCATGTCAGCATACTTGAGATAGTTTGCGGTCTTGTATGCCAATGCAAAGCCCAAACATGATATGGGCTAACCAGAAGCCCAATTACCACCAGAAGGTCATGTGTTTATAAACGAGATAATATATGGTACGATAGATTTTTTAATATACTTGAAACAAAAGGCAGTACATCACGTATCGTAATATAGAAGCGGGACATATCCACTTATACTATACATGTAGTGTGCCGCCTTGTGGTATTGTGTTATGGATACACAGAAAAATTTATCATTTGACAGAGAACTTCGGTGTCAAGGTCCCCATCTAGCCAAGAACACACAATGAGTACTCTGATGCATTCGTGGTACCACAAGAGACTCGTGTGGAATTTAAATGCAGGAAATTTCTCAATGTGTTTCTTAAGCAAACATCCGACGTGACATTGAAATTCTCGCCCGGTAATCTCTCCATAATGTCGGAGAGCTGCCCCAAATAATGAAAGGTGGTTCGACTTTAACACCACCAAACAAGGTGTCAAAGTTGATTTGAGAATGCCAGGTGGGTTGTGTTGAAAATTTGGCAAAACCTTTGGCCCCCCAACTTGGTATTTTGGGCGACCCTTTTAGTCGCCAAAAAGCTCTATAATTGAGCCACGCTTTCATCTCATTTTGTCATGTGGAGGCTTAAGCTTTGAGGCACATGACAATGCGCAGTCAACATCATTGCATGGAACGAAAGAGGGTGCCTTATGCTTTGTGGCTCAATATATATATATATATATATATAGACACACACACACACATATGCCCCACTTGAACGGCTAAACCCATCATCTCATCTCATGAGTTGGAGCTTCTAACATGTTAGCTTAGCTTTCCTATCATTTTTTGCTTTTTTTATTTTTTTTATTTTTTTTTATTTTTATGGCTAAAAAGGAAAATGATATCTTGTTTGATATAATAATATTGGTCAAGTGAAGCAAATAAATTAAACTAAAAAATACTAGTCCAAAACATTGCATATTGAATGTTTCTTTGGGTCATGTAGAGTATATACATATAGGACATAGAGTTGTCAAGTATTGGACAAGGAGTAGAATTGCCAATGGTTTGCCTTTAACTTATGCTCTTGGTGTGTATGTCTTATGATTTATTAATAAGGAAAATTCTGTCATACGATTACAAATGACGTATGAAGACTTTCATAATCTTGAGCCATTAAATAAGCATAACATACTATTTTGGCTTTTTGGTCAAAATAGTCATTGAAATTGACATAACTTCTCACTTTGGTCCTTGAAATTTAAAGTCAATAGAAATGCTCCATAAGATTGTCCACTGTCAAATATTTTGGTTATTCCGTGAAAAGCCTCCTCAAATTGAAGAAACCAACAATTCAAGTGTAAATGTTGATTTGACAAAAATACCCTCAGTTCAACGTGATTATGAATAGTGATTGCTATTGGATCACAATTCGACCAAGGGTATTCAGACGACCAAGTGGAATTGCTCTTAATAGTAGTGAACTAGAATAATAAGAAATTGGCTGGGCTTAAAACTGGGGCTTTCATCTTGCAGAGCAATTAATCGGCGGGAGTCTAGGCAACGCTCGCTGCTCGCTGCCAAACAAATCAGATGCGCAATCTCGAGCGTGACGGTTGGAAAAGGCCAGCCAGATGCACGCAGCACAAGAATAAAAAACAAATATAAAAATGCATAACACATTCCTTTTCTTATTTTTTTTCTTCTGATATGATGGTATTAAAGGCCGTTTAATCTGGCGCCAAATGGAGGTATCGTGCGCCTCAAAAGCAATTGTCTCTGAGCTGTTCGTTACGTGAGACAACGACAGTTTTCTGGTTTTTTTTCTTTCTTATTTTTCTAATTTCCATCGTATCTTTTCGGATTAACTATATTTCACACTTTAAATTTGTGGTAATATTCATGATGGATCAAGACGTTTTAATTTCTCTTATTTCAACATAAAATTTTGAAATGTATCAAATTTATGCCTTTCGTTTGATTCATTATTTAATTTTTTATTTAAATTGATGATATGATAAACATAAGAAATATATATATGAGCTAGTTAACGTAAAAGTCACATTTTTATTATCTCTACTAATTAATAAAACACTCATTGTTGATTAAAATCTTATGAAATTACCAATTTAACCTTCTAATTAAAACATAACATGAATAAGAAATGTGGGGCATAAATGTAATTTCACACAACCAAATTTTTTTTTTTTTTTTTCAAAGCCTCACCTGCATGTAATCCTAACATATCTCTAATTTAAAAAAAAAATTCTCTCTCCCACGTTCTCTATCACTCATTTCCTCTCTCCTTCTATTTCAAAAATAAAAATAAAAAATTTTCTCACACACTTTGTGTATGCCCGTATGCTAGTATTAACAAAAATTAAAAAAATCATCAATTTAATAAAAGATTAGATATCCAAACAAACAAAAATTGTACAAAATTTAATTTTCGGGTGCAATGTGAAAAGTATAAAATGTATTTAATTCTTTCTTTTACTGTTTTGGGTGATTTGAAGGGGAATTGTAACAAAAAATATGGAATATCTAATAAATGACAAAGGAGTAGGAAAATGACTGGCTAAGGCTAGCAAGAAGACGAGAGAATATTTCTAATTTTCTAATTTGTAATTTTGAAGAGATTTGGTAAATATTAATAAATAGGTGGTGCCACTTAATAGTTGTCACATTCAATTTTGTGGACCGAGCAATTTGTATATAAAGTCAAGCTATATAGACTAGATGCTACCAATGCACATGGTTAATGTCTACTTTGGCAATGCCTTTTATTTATTTTTGTTTAATTTTTTGAGTTACCTAAATTTCTAAACTTGAGAAATTCATAAAGTACATAAACCCATTCGTGAAAGGTGCCACCAATTATTTGTCTGGAAAATAATTCTACCTGTGTTTAACACATTTTGTGCCCCGATTTTCACGTAAGATGATTGGAGATGGAACTGAACTAAGAAAAATTGACATGTATGAAGTGTCGTGTACGTTAGGAGACATTCATTTGTTCACACTGTAAGCTGCATGCACTATTTCTATTTTCATACGACTTGAGCCAAAAACCTAACATGTGAATCTCGAGTACATGAGTAAATACTCCAACCACTTAAGCCACAAACCTCTAACATGTGCATACGGTAACTAACTAAAAGAAACTCTTGTTGAGCTGTCAACAATTAGTTGTTTAGCAAGAATAACGTATTAAGATCACTATTTAACTGGCACTCGATTGTGTAGTTGATCACTTATATGCCGTACTTCTTTAACCAATGATGTTCTAACTAAGATAATAATTAGATATCAAACATTTAAGTATGTCAAACCTAAGATCTTTTACTTATTAATGAAGATTAAAAACCATTAGACTATAATACTTGGAATACTTTTGTGTCGAACTTAGGCACATGGCTGCGTTATTAGTCTTGGCCAGAAAGATTAATGTAAATAAGACTAAAATATTACTGAAAATTTAGACTTAAATGTCAAAATAATTTCCGTGTTATAAATTATAACTATTTAACCTATTAGGCGTCGTATTTTTAATTTGGCCAATTTTAGTGAAGACGTGGTAGAAGATGGAACCTTTCCTTTCTGGTCGTTTATTCCGTTCCAGCAATACCAAGGCAGTACCTTTCTCTGTTCCACATTATTCTAATCATTCAAGATATTTTTACCATTATTTTATCAAACGATCCAATCGTACTCAACTTCCTCCCTCGTATCTTTGAATTTCCCTATGCCTTCTTGTTTTTTCCTTTCCGAAATCTCTCTCGCTTCTGTTTGCAGCAGGAAAAAGACTTTTTCTCCATCGTCCTAAAATTTCCCATTCACTGTTCCCATATAATTCCATCGCCAATCATAGTTCGCTTTCTGAAACCTGACATTCCTGCTGGTCTCCAGCAGCGTCAGAAGCCCAGTTGGCGTGTTTGGTTGCCGAGAAAACAAGCCCAGAAAACGGTAAGAAAAGTGCTGTACTTTGAGTTCAGGATTTTTGGCTTCTTTGGCTCCCTGCATTTCTCAGAGCTAAACTGTTTCTGGGTTGTCTGTGTTTAATGGTTTTGAATTCAAAAGTTTAATTCTTTCATGTTTTTGCCTGTTTAGTCAAAGGGTAGTGATTTTCGCACTCTCGTTTTCTCCTATCCTCCGCGCTTCTCCACTTGTTTCTGTCCATTGATTTTGTTTTAATTAATTTGAGGAGTGCATGGAGAGAAAATGAGAGTGCAAGAATCATTTCCGTTTCAAACTGATTTGGGTGGTGTGGTTTCAGAAAATGTGCATTTATGAAAATGCTAAATTCTATTGCTGTTAATTTGGTTTTTCTATATTTTTGCACCTGATTAATTTTGTTGGGATTAGATTTACCATCTCTCTCTCTCTCTCTCTCTCTCTCTCTCTAGGTTCTTAACCTTTTGGTTGCAGGAAATGCAGCTGAGATATTGAATTCCTGTTTAATTATTGCTCCATTATTTCAACAACTTTTGTATATTTTGCTGTAAAGTCTGCTTTCTGTAGTGATAAATAATCCACAAGGAGAAAACTTTTGGTTGGTCCATATGTGATGGACCTACATCAGTTTATTTAATCAAATGGCTGTTGATCAGCAAGTGAAATTCAGGCTTTCTTCATTTTGCAGGTTATATCCGGTTGTTGCGGTGTCACCGTGTTCTTTCGGTGTATAAAAGGCGTTTGATTCGGGTACGAATGGGGTGAGATATAGAGAAGTGGAAAAGGGAATGACATCCTTCTGGTAGATCCAGTGGCTGCATGGGAGGCTTATCGCACCTTTTTGATTTCAACCAGGGCAGCATGGCCAGAAAGCTTTTTACACATAAGAAGCATGATGGCGGTGAGTTTTTACTTTTCTCTCTGCGCAACAAGAAAATTTAGGAAGTTTGTGGATGACACGAATAAATTCTCTTTCGAACAATAACTGAGAAAAAAACTTTGTATCTCTCCGCTGACGAATGAAAATAACTTGAACAGTTGAGTTGTTTGTGTCAATTTGCTTATTCAGCTGATGAAGTTGTTGAGAGTTGTCCCACATCGGTGAGGGACAAGGTTTGCTATGTGCTTATATGATCTTGGGCTACTCCTCATATTGCCAATTGGTTTTATGGTGGAACCTCAATTTCATCATGGTATCAGAGCGGGTTGTCCTCGTGTGAAGCCAAAACGGCCACACGCGCTCCACGTCACCCAGTTGTTGTCCACGTGTAGGCTTGAAAATCCGCCACACGTGCGGGGGCGTGTTGAGAGTTGTCCCACATCGGTGAGGGACAAGGTTTGCTATGTGCTTATATGATCTTGGGCTACTCCTCATATTGCCAATTGGTTTTATGGTGGAACCTCAATTTCATCAGAAGTAGGTTGTTTTGTACATATTGCAGGCCTTGATGCTCCAAGAAATAGCCTGGAGATGCAGGTAGAGCCTCAGAGCTATTGTGACACCGGAGATTTGCCGGTAATGTTTCATCACATGCCTTCTTGTAGCTTGTCCTGTGGCCTAGGGTGGCTAATTTCTGTGGATTCTGTGCTCTCTTAGCTATGAAGATGTGGAGTTTTCGGTTATTGCATTAGCAGAATCTGATTTCTTGTAGATATCAGTGATCTTGCTTTATATATTAACGCCATTTTCATATTGTGTTTTCTTCTACCAAATTTCATCACATCAGAATTTTTGAGTCATCTCTCCCCCTATCGCTCTCGCTCATCGTATTTTAGTTTTGATGAATTTTCATTACATGTATCAGGTTGAAGAAAACTGGTCTAGAAAGAATAATCCATTGGAAAGTTCAATGAAGAAATTGATTAATGAGGAAATATCCAAACATTCGAGTACCAGACAAAATGCACCAAACATCGTGGCCCGACTGATGGGGATGGATATGTTGCCAGTGGAACCAAAATCTGCAGTTGTGGAAGAAAAAGGAGAAAATAGGAGAACGAAGTCTTCAAAGAAGGAAATGAAGGGAAGGAGCTCAGTCGGTCGCGTCTCTTCTAACTTAAATTCCTCCAAGCAGATAGATCTTGATTCTTATTACCACAGTAATGACAGAGATGCCACTAGGTGGAGCGATGACCAGAAAATCGAAAATCCAAGGCGTAGAGAACATCCTCAAGAGAAGGAACTACAAAAGTTCAAGAAAGAATTTGAAGCATGGCAAGCTTCCAGGTTTAGGGAATGCTCAAGGTTTCACGAAATTGATAGCGACCTCAACGAGGAAAAGATGGCAGTTTCAGGACATAGAACAACTCAGACAACTTTAGAACGTAAGGATCACACAGTAAAAGAAATCTCACATGAAGAAAGTGATTTGCAGCATCGAGGAAATGAGTTTTCGGAATTATTCCCAGCTGAGCAGAAGGGATCTTTTTCTTCAAGAAGCAGAAGAACCATGAGCTTAGACTTTGAGCAATCTTCCCTGGTGAGTTCTAAGAAGAGATTTGAGTCATTCGACGCGTCTTCTCCTCCTACAAGGATAGTTATCTTAAGACCTGGTCCCGATAGACTTTGCAACCATGAAGAGGCTTGGACAGGTTCTTCAAACACTCTAGAGAGGAAAGGTGGCATAGAAGATTTTCTCGAGGAGGTGAAAGAACAACTAAGATGCGAGCTGCAAGGGAAAATGCATAAAAGGGGTTCTGTTGTCCGAGGAAGTGGAATTGAGACCCCGTTTAGCGAACAGCCATCATCTCGAAAGCAGATTGCTCGACACATTGCAAACCAGGTCAGGGAAAGTGTGACTAGGGACCTTGGCATGAATTTGCTGAGATCAGAATCGACAAGATCATACAGAACCGAAATGCAGTTCAATGCATCAGGTTCCCCGGAATTTATGCATAGAGATACTAAAAGAATTTTGTTAGGGAGACTGAGAAATGTTTCAAAAATAGAAACAGAACTTCATGATCCTTCATTAGTTTCCGGGAGATCTAGGTTATCTGCATTAGACTACGAAAGGGAAAGGGGAGTAGTGAAAGATGAACATGAAAACACAACATCATTCAGACATGGATCACATGGAGATGAAGTGCTTGATAGAGAGTTGTCCCCTAGAAACCTCATTAGGTCCTTATCCGCCCCAGTACCCGGAACATCTTTTGGGAAACTTCTTCTGGAGGACCGTCATGTTTTAACCGGTGCTCACATTCAGAGGAAGCATGAAGGCATTGGACCTGTGTCCATGGAGATGAAACATCAGAAGAAAGAAAGGTTTAATTTTAAAGAAAAAGTTTCCAATCTCCGATACAGTTTTATGCTTAGAGGGAGACTTTTTGGCAAAAAAAATCAATCAGTTCCGGAATCACGTCATACTGAACGGTATCCTATGAAGGATATCATGAGCGGGCCAACAGTGATTACGAACTCTGGCGAGAGACATGTAAGCAGATACTTTATCTGATCTATTCATTTTACTGAGAATTATTCATTATGTAGAGGGTTCAATTTATATTTATCTTAATATCTTCCTTTGTTGTCTTAGGATAATTTCACCGAGGTGCCTCCTAGTCCTGCATCTGTATGCAGCACTGCTCGGGAAGAGTTCTGGAGGCCAACTGATTATCTTAGTCCAATATCAACTCCGAGTGCAACTCCACGAGAAGATGGTATCGTGCCACAGGCTTTTAGGGACATCAGCGATAATCTGAGTGGTACGTATATTTCTTTGAATGCTTTCTGTACATGTTTTGTTCTGGCATGACAAATGCGTTGATAGCATGAACGCATACATGCTTAGTAAACAGTCTACCCAAATTTGTTTTATGCGACTGTATAGGCGTATATGTGCCCGTGTTTATGTAGCATACATGAGTGTTGCGTCGTTCCCAATTTTGTTGTTATCAAGATGCATATAATTCCAGAGTATAAACTGACGCGTGAATAATCATCTAATTGTCAAACATCGATTCTACAGAGCTACGAAGGCAATTGAACCAACTCGAGTCTAATGAGCCTGAGGGGATTAAAGTTGAGGAAGCGGTTGAGTCTGAAATGGCTAGGTTAGACAACCCAGCAGAGGTTTACATACGAGATTTGCTTGTCGTTTCTGGTTTGTACGATGGATCATTTGATAAATCACTATCGAGATGGGACACATTTGCAAAACCAATCAGCAACTCAGTGTTCGAAGAAGTGGAAGAATCGTATAAAAACTTGGCCAACAAGCAAGATCCTTCAGCAACAGATCACAATGAGATGGTAAATCACAAGGTGTTACGCGATTTGTTGAACGAAGCTCTTTCAACAGTTCTCGGACCACCGATAAGCATGCCAAACTTCCGGAGAAAAATGATCAACTCCTCTGCGCTGCCACCATTACGTGGCAAGAAGTTGTTGAATTGTGTGTGGCGAATCATCTGCGAATGCCTATATCCTCCAACTAATGTATCCTGTTACTCACTCGATGATATGGCCGCCCGGGATCTTGGATCAGGTCCTTGGTCCGGCTTGATGGACGAGGACGTTAATGCAGTGGGACGAGAGATCGAAAGCTTGATCATGGGAGATCTTGTTCAGGAAATTTTGTATGATATGCAGTTATTAATGGATTGAGTACATATATTGGAAGGAAGTAAATATGTTTGTGTTTATATATATAAGTGAGTGTTGATGGGAGATTATTGCATGTGTCTTTGTATATATATGTGTTCTTTGTGGTTTGTGAGATTAGGAGATATAGGTTGGGTGGTTGGAGTTATACTTAGTGTGCATTTTGGTTCACGTTTTTTGTTTGTCCTTTTGAATTTTCATATCCAATTTGTTGGGGCATTTTGTTTGGTTTTATGTTCTCTAACAAATAGAAAGTTTTATAACATTTACAAGTTGAATATGATTATTGTGTATTGCTTTCAACCGTGTGAAGGCCTGTCATGGCATGCTTACTAACTTGAAATGAGTAATAGAATTAATTTTGAATTTTTTTTTGTGTTTGCCGACACATTACAAGTCTACAATAGTGTGGATTCTCCATTGTAATTTATGATTGATTCAATAAATAAAGCCTGAATTAAATTAATAATGGAACTAGTTAATCCTTTACTTAAGATTAATCATATTTTTGTCTCTTGCCCTTTTGTTTCTTCTGCCTTGCATCATTTTTCAAGACACACGGCGTTCAAATGATTGAGTATTTGTTCTTTCACTCGAAGTTATGTTCGATTTCCCTCCCCATGACTATGAATTTTCAACTTAATAGATAAGATTGATCCCACTCTTCTTACACTAACATGAGTTGTCCATCGCTTTAACTTGAGCCTTAGCAGCCCATGACGGAAATGAGTGTTGAATTTAGCACCAAAAGTTGAACCAATTGCTCCTTTTGCCCAAACGGCCGAAACACTTTCTTGGTCAAAATTGGGAACTTGGATCTATAAGAGGTAATAAAACACTATAAACAGCAGAAATCCACTCGGGCTTGTAAATGGCAAATCCAATTATTTGAAACTATCAATTGTTTGGACTCCCCAACTCAGACCCACTAAAGAAGAAAAGTTACATGTTAAATGAGATCAGATCTACAAGATGGAGGGGCACATGCCATGTCTCCTAATCATGCTAATTGTCTCATTAATTATTCAACATTAGCTTAATCATCCTTGATAAGCAGGTGCGCGTGTTTACGTGTAATTGGTACTAATACTATAACCTTAAATTTTATGTGCTTGTGAATGTTTGTTTACACTAATCTAATAAGTCAATTTCTTTTTGGAAAATTGATTAGGGAAGAGAAATGATTAACACAAATACTCCAACCATGCATGCATTAGACTAAGTTTTAATTTCAAAAATGGCAGCATCAAAACACGGATTATGTTCCAAATACACTTCATTTAGATTTCAAATGCTTATATCTTGTTCTATCATGGCACACATGAATTTTGGATCACATTCAAGTGCATACGCAGCATGCAAACACGCTTTCAGATACCTATATGGTGACAGGTAGCCAAGCTCGTACAAAGTTCAACTCTCTTGGACAGCAAATTAAATTATTATATCCGGAGATTATGTAGTTATCCAAATTCATTAGTACAAATATATCGTTTTATGTATATTATAGTTGGATGTAGTATTAAGCAATTTTTATTTGACTAGCAAATTTAGAACTCCTTTTAGGAATTTGTAATAGTTTTTGTTTACATATTATAATTGGAGGTCGATTATGAATTCAGGTTGTCATGGGGTTCAAAAATTTCCGAAATAAATTGGATTGTTTTAGTGTTTATTGATCTTTCTTGATCAACTGGTTTGTTTGATCGCCTACTAAACTCATTGTCATTTATTTTTCAATTAAGTTTTCATAGACAAACATATCAAGTGTTTCATCGCAGTGTTGATCATAGACGATATAAGGAAAACAAATAGCATATCAACAAAAAATTGGCATTTTAGCCAAAATAGTTGTTGAGATTAGTATAACTCTCTACTTTGATCTTTGATAATTAAAATCAACAAAAGTGACTTCTAAGTATGTCATTCGTCAGTCATTTTGATCATTTTGTGAAATATATTTGTTAAATAAGGACTAAAATAATAAAAATACTCTCAATTTCATCAACAATGCGCCAAAATGATTTGACAAAAATTAAAAGTACTTTTAACGAAGGTTTTTCACGGAAGAACAAAAATGATTAATGGAAGATAAACTCATGGAGTAATTACATCGATTTTAAATTTCAAAAACTAAAATAAAGAGTTATAACAATCTTAGAAACTATTCTAACTGAAAAGTCTAACCAATTACTATTATAACAATCATATATGTTCATTATTCATTATGTGGTCAATTTTCATCAGTTACTATTTATATTTACTTTTAAATAAAACAATTATAATAATTTTTTATCAAACGATGTATATGTACGATAAACGAATGTGACTAAAGGATTTCTGAAATCCTGAAAAAAAAAATAAAAAATAAAAAATAAACAAATGTGACCAGTACAAACGAATGTGACTAAACGAATGTGACCAGTACAACTGTACAAGTACTTGACCCTGTAACAGCGGTGCTCCAAGACAACATTCATTTCCCATTCAACTTGCCCTCTCTGATGGTACCGGGGCCTACCACCACTTGTCATGGGGTAATTTTTAGGATTAAGCACAAAAAAAACCTACTCAACTTTTTTTGATATTCTAAATTTGTCTTAATTTTATAAAATATTTTATATAATTACTTAACGTTTTTAAAATTAGACATTTGGTGGGTCACCGAAGACTTTACCAGCATTAAGTTATGACATTATTAGCATTAAATGAAGAGGTGGACAAATACTAAAGTTAATTTTCACTAATAGACGTTTTTTTAGTTTTAATTCCTCAAATTGACTCATTTTAGCCAAGTTAAACCATAAATTTTTTTAGCTAAATAACGTCAATTTGAAGATTCAAATCTTTATAGATGACTTTAGAGTTAAAATACGTTTAATATTTATTCATGCCATCACAAAATGCAAGTGAACTAATAGATATTTATTTTTCAAAACTTTAGATAATTAGTTAAAATATTTTAAAATGTTAGGACTAATTTGAAATCATCCTAGAAATTGGGCAGCATACAAAATTAACCCTAATTTTGAATTACCATTAGAGCAAGTCCAGCGTATCAAGGCCCCATAGGGCAACTTCATATTGAATAGCCTCCAGTGAACAGTAATTGCCTTTAATGAACAATAATTGACTTTTGCATATCCATCCGTAAACTGAATAGCCATGACAATAGGCAATAAAATATTAATATTTTTTATTTTATAAAATAATAAAAAAATAATTTTATTTGTAATTTCGGATAAAATTTTTAATCGGTCTCGTTGTACCACTTATCAATAAATAAAAAATTACAACCTAAAGTATTTGAGAAAATATAAAATTGTGTTGTAAGTTGGAAGATAATGATAACATATTTACAGAAATTAAATCAAATTTTAAAAAAAAAAATTCTGATTTTTATTTATTTTTTACATTTTTAAAATTTTTTATTATTAATTTTTTACTTTTTTTTAATTAAAATTTTATATTAATTTTATAACGTGGTTGACATCACCATAACGTCAGCCTTGCATCAGCTCGCCTCAGGCTCTCGGACTGTGGATTCCCGCCTCCCCTGAGCCCAATCGACCTCATGGGCTGGAGCAAGGGAGGGAGGCAATTGCAATTAAATGATCTCCGGTCCATTGGGACATCACCCCAGTGGACTTGCTCTTAACAAAAAGAAAACCCGAGTAAATTCCTCCAAACCTTTTTGTTTTAATTACTTAATGTTATAATTTGATAGATCAAATTTTAAGGCATGTTTGATTAAAAAATAAAAGAAAACTGTTTTGTGTTGTTGAAGGTGAAAATAATTTTTGTTTTGATAAAATTTTATTAGTATTATCATTTCTAACAAAAACACACTTTTTTCAAAAGAATATATTATTGGTAGATTATAAGTTCATTTGAAAGTGTTTTTAAAATGACTGAATTTTTTTTTATTAAAAAGATTTTGGAGTTCCAAAAGCATTTCAAATACTTTTCTAGGATTTACTTGCATTTTTACTAAATATTAGTTTCATAAGTATTTTTACTAAAAGCTCTTTCAACCATTTTAAAAAAGCTCCTAAACAAATTATATATCTGTTAATTGCGGATTGATGTGGTAGACGTCCCCCCTCCCCTCCCCGCCTCTAACCCTCGTAAAAAGAGAAGCCTTATTGGTTTGTGGTCCGCCTTTTACTTGTGGATTGATGTGATAGGTAAAATATTTCTTTTTAATTCACTGTCGTGATGGATAGTGTCGCTTAAAGTAATGATAACGTTTTGTAATGAAGTAATATAAATAACTATACATTTGCAAAAATCATCTCAATGCACATTTGAAGAAAAATTCGACTACAAGAAGAAATAATATTTTTGTCTAAATTTTCTCATGTTTATCCCTTGTGTTAAACTTATTTTTTTTAACAAACAATATTATCTACACTAAAGAGGTAGGGGAATGGGCTAAGCTCCACAATGAACTAGCATTAATGTGGTTCAAATTCGCTTTTGGCGAAAATCCAACCTAAGATGTCTCGCTTATAAATGAAGAGAGAGACCACCAGATTATAATTCCAAGTGACATTTTACTTATATCTTTTAAATCCCTTGTATTAATCTTTTAAATCCCTTCATGGTATCTTGTTTTTTATTGATGGAATCCTTTATGATGAAATTAAGCAAATAAACACAATTAATGGGTTGCATTTTACTCAAACCTTAATGATAGGATGAGTTGTGATGCTTCAAACTTACTTTTTCATAAAGAATATCATAGGTTAAACTGGAAGGTAAATCATTTTTACCATCAATTAAAGATTTCTTAAGGATCCAAGAATTCTCTCAAAAACCATATAAAAAAAATTAAAAGAAAAAGGAACACAAACGTGAATTCTAACGTCAAAAACTCTAAAATACATGACATATATTATTAATTTTAACGGCTTGGATATGTGCCAAAAAATTCTTCAAAATTTGATGAGCGAATATGAACAAGTTTACATTGACGTACAGCGAAAGGACTGCACTAACGTACAAACATGAGAACACTGCACCAACCCACCAATTATTTTCCTTCTTTTTTTGATTTTTCAACATCCTCTGGCCCCCGTATTTTCTCTCCCTCCTTTTGTCTCCTCGCTTTACTTTCTCGTTATCTTTGTGTTCTCCCTCCTTCTTTGACAAGAATCGCTGCTTCAGTTTCTCAACACACACAGACCGAGGACTCTAGAGTCTAGAGAGAGAAATTTATAGAGAGAGATGATGGAGTGGGATAAGCAGCAACTGAAAGAGCAGCAAGAGATGGAGGGGAACGGGAATGGGAGTGGGAATAATGGGAATGGAGGAGTGATGTATGTGAAAGTGATGACTGATGAGCAGTTGGAGACTCTGAGGAAACAGATTGCAGTTTATGCCACCATCTGTGAGCAGCTGGTTGAGATGCACAAGAACCTCACTGCCCAGCAAGATCTTGCAGGTCCCTCCATTCTTCTCACCTTTCTCTTTTAGTCCTTCCAACTTTTCATTTGTTTTCAATATGGTTCTTGTTTGTGGGTTCTTTCAGTGGTCATTTTGGTTCATTTCTTTGTTTTCCGTGATTATTTTTTTCTGATTCGTTGTTTTCCAAATGAAGGATTCTTCTTTTTTAGTAATTTTTCCCCAAAGCTTTGGCCTTTTTTTGTAGTTTTCCAGTTCATTTCACGCCCGGCAGCTTGTCCTCCTTGGAGTTGAAGGCTTATCTATATTTGACATGCCACGATGACGGTTTTTCAAGCCAATCGCACTTTTATGTGTTTTAACTTTTCCACCTGGCGGTCGTTCACTTGAGATACCGCTACTTTGACATTCCAGTTCCAGGAAAGTTCTTGCGGTCTTATTCCTTGCTTTTCTTTCGGGTTACTCGCTAGGGTCGATCCTTTTTACCATTGATCTCTATCTTCTGCTGGTGTTTGTTCTAAGAATTTCATCCTCCGAGATTGGTGGCGTAGGTCACGACTAAAAGCTCCTAACTTGAGATGTTGAATTTCACTTCTTTGGGTTCCTCTGTTTGGTCAGATTTAGCTCTTTGTGATCTGGAAATTTAACTGATTCGGGTTTTTTATTTTGTACGAGTGATATTCTACCTTAAACATACGTCCTAGCCAATATAGCTACACCTAAAAGTATATATTTTTGTATTGAAATACATAAATTGTAAAATAGAATGATATATAAATTATAAAGGACTAGAACATACTAAAAATTGTGAACAAGTATGTAACGAGTGTTCATTCAAGTATCCAACAAGTCTCATACAATTTATTGAAAAAATAAAATGCGTCATATATTTTCTTTTTAAGTGAGAGCCACGACCCTGGTGGTCTAAGCGCCCTTTTTTTATTTTTTAAACGCCGGTGGCCAACCGTCTAGCGTCTAGGTGGTCTTACACGGAGATTTTTAGAACAATGATTAAAATATTAACTTCAATTTGTTCTGCTTTCTCATTCACTAATGCATTTTTTCAAGAAGGAGGACAATTATTAGTTTAGGGTATCTGAAATGACACCATATATGCTTTTGAACAAAACCATGTGCATTTGCTTTCTCAGGAGTCAGGATGGGAAATCTGTACTGTGATCCGCTGATGACATCCACCGGCCACAAAATTACCGCCAGGCAGCGGTGGACGCCAACACCAGTGCAGCTCCAAATTCTTGAGCGTTTATTCGAGCAAGGGAATGGAACTCCAAGCAAGCAGAAGATCAAGGAGATCACCACTGAGCTGAGCCAGCACGGACAAATTTCCGAAACAAATGTGTACAATTGGTTCCAGAACAGGCGCGCTCGATCAAAAAGGAAGCAGCAAAATGCAGCATGTAACCATGCTGAATCAGAAGTGGAGACGGAAGTCGACTCACCCAAGGACAAGAAAACTAGACCCGAGGAAACGTTTCAGTCCCAGCAGCACTCAGCTCAAAGGACCGAAGATTTGTGCTTCCAGAGCCCGGAGATAAGTTCTGACCTGCATTTCTTGGATCCACATGCCACTGCGGTGGATAAAATGTTCCCGTCACACAGCGGTTTAAGAAGTTCGAGGCATTTAAGCGAAATGTCATTCTATGATGAAGTGCTAGCAAACTCAAGTAAGTTATCATATTAACTATATATTACTTCTGGCTCTTGGCTTCCCATCCAATATGTCAATAATTTATCATTTTCGCAAGATACTCAACAAGCAAACAAAATACCAACAGCTGAAAATCTAAATAGGTTCTAAGTTTGCGCACGCATATGTCTTGCAGAAGAATATTACTGATTTCCATTTCTTTCAGTTTCGTGATCTATTAATAATTAACATCATACATATGAAATTTGGAGTGTCGCATTTCCATTTTTGTATGTCGATGGAACTGAACAATGCCTTTCTGTTATTTTTCTTTGAATATCTTCAATCTTCTGCCGAATTTATGTGTTAGTATGCTCATTCACAGAATTCCTAACCTCATTCGTTTTAGCTCTCAGATTCTTACAACACCTTTCACCATGAACCAAATTAGCTATTTCTTGTTTAACCATTTATACGTTTCGTATCAGTTTGATTAGAGCTTTGATCATTCCCTAGTCTAGTGAATAGCGTAGAATGTTAGACAAATGCCGAACCCCTAAATTTGAAGTTACAAAATTGGCTAGAAACGTTTAATGAGCTAGCTACGGCTGTAATTTGATTTTTTTTTTCTTTGGATGAACAAAGACGAGGAGTGCATTTTGGTAATCGACTTGGTTAACGATGTTAAACAAGTGCTCTCCCTTTCCCTTGCTCTCTCATTTACACACATGCAAAATATGTATGGAACTTTTAAGATTTGTGAAACTCTTAACACCAATGGCATCTACTTTTTCAGGGCATGAGCTGATGACCGGAAAGATGGAAGCCGGAAATTATAGTCTTTTTCAGGAGGCAGAAGACTACGGCATGACGGGTTGACGCTCATTTGGGAATGTCCGAGTTTTTGTTCTGTTTGATGAGCTATTCTGTGAAGTAGATCCCTGAGTGAGTGAGTTTGGTCCTGCTTGAATATGGAGACATAGCAAGCCTAACCCTAGCAGAGAGCTGTGGCTCCAACTGAATTTAACTTGGAGAATGGAGAATGGAGAGTAGATAGATATAGTGATATATATATATATATACACATATATTATGCTAGTATGACATGCAAAGTTGCTTTGGGGTTTTTGTGTTTTGAGCCTTGGCTAATCAATCTTGCTTTGGTAGTAGAATGAACAGTAGATATTTTATTTTGGGAAGCCAAAAATAGATAATGTGCTTTATTTATTTATTTATTTTTTTTGTTTGTTGGCAAAGCGATAATTTAAATATTTTTTGTTTGTGTGGAGGCGAATTTAAATCTTGGTATAAAAGGACATGCATAATATTCTTGCCAACTGGCTTAATCTGCATTTGCGTGCCGAATTTATGATTTTATTATATCTTTGTTTGCAAGGAAAGGTTAGGTGTTTGTGTTAGTTGGGGGGATGGAATGATGGAAAAGACGACATAAAGTTTGGTCTTAAAAGAGAAAAGCCGGTCATTGTCTTTGAAATTGAAGGTTCAGTACAATCATTGCAGTCACTAGCAGTGAGGGGTTTGGTGCAATTACGAAAATATGTCGATTATTTTTTACGTTAATTAACATTTAAATACTAATTTAATAAGAAATTGATTTATAAAATATAATTTAAATATATGGTATTTCTAGCATTACTCTTATTCACATTTATAATGAATTATTTAAAGACTTGTATTGTCAACTCTTCGATCTCTTTCATTGTAACTACGAGTTTAATCCCCTCTTATGAAATTACGAGGAAGGCTTAAGCATAGACCCTTGCTAAAATGGCAAAATGTACCAGTAACTAATAGGATGAAGGTTAGATTCGTTGACTAAGATAGTTTGTGTGCTCATTTTGAACTTGAATTTGAATCTCTATTTCGCATTTTAAAATAATTCAGAATATCACTTGTATATAAACAAAAGAAAATTGATATACTCATTCGAGTTAAAAAATTTTGACAGAAAGAACAAAAAAAATCAAGTTGGGGGAATTTGAGTTTAACTTAGAAATAATGACATTTGGTGTACCGGGTTATGTCTCCGTAGATTGAAAAATTTCTCGTATGTCAATAAGAATCCATTAATAAGTATTATTATACTAATATAAGTTATATAACTATCGTTAATTGGTTAAGGCTTATTAATGAAATGCTCCTGAAATTGCCATGTAGTGTCAATTTACCCCTGGAACTGGTTTTGTCTCACTTTACCCCCTGAAACAAACATTTTAAACTATTTTGGTCTCATTTCACCTCATTCCGTTAAAGAAATGTTAATTCAAGGGTATTTTAAATATTTTTATTTGTTAAACATCTATTTACCTCTAGTCTACAAACTAAAACAATCTTAATTTCATTTTTGACAACTATAATTCAAACCCATGACTTTTGGGGTTTGTTTTAAAATAAATTATTCAATCAATAGAAAAATTTCTGACAACAAAATCATTATATCAACTAAAATAAAGGTTACAAGTTTGTTAATTTCACTTGCAAGGCATCCATATACTGGTCAATGTAAACTTTGCACTTGAAAATACTCATTAAGACATAAAGAAAACATGATAAGCCTATTCCAAGATCTCTTTCTACCTGAAATTGGCCGAACCATAAGTTTCACCCATCAAAAAATGATCTTAGATCAGTCACACAAAATAAAATTAAAAAAAGACATTAAGTTATCTTATCCAAAGTACTTCCTACGCAAACCCCAAATTAAAAAAAAAAAAAAAAAAATCTACAGCAAATGTGCACAATTTGCAATTTCAAATTGTTGAGTCATATATTCTAATTGGCGATAGATTAATTACAATTTCGACATTAACTTACATATTTTATGCAGTGTGTAAAAAGTGAAATGTCTAACATATTTTCAATTTTAAGGTTTCTTTAATGGGATGAGATGAAGTGAGACCAAAAGAGTTTAAAATATAAATTTCATGGGTAAAGTAAGACAAAACCAGTTTTAAGTGATAAATTGAGATTAAATGACAGTTTTAGATGACATTTTAATTAATAAGCCATTGGTTAAATTAATTTTTACCATGAAAGTAATTTGTTTAATTATATGAAAATTAATATGTTTAATTAACTTTACCATCATACAACTTCCCCAGTTGGTTTGTATTATCTACACTAATTGGCAGCTGAAAGCACGAAGGTAGAGTGCTCCGCCAGCTCCAACAAGTTTCGAAAATTAGGGTTTTCAGCAGACTCACTCTTCTGATCGAACGCATCACTTCTACCTGCGCATCACAGTCGTCGTCTTCCATGATTTTACAATTAGGGTTTGCAGAAAAGGGCAGGAGGGAGAGGATTTGAGAGGCTTCTAGGCCTTGGCTCCGATCGCCATTGCTGGCTGAAAGAGGACTTCGTCTCGGGTAAGTTGATTTCGGGCACATAAAAAATTCCCAATTCAGTGCAAACTTTAAACCGTAATTGCCATGGATTCGGCATTGTGTTGGCCAATGTCAATGCAGTACCTAATCCACAGAAATCGCCAAGCTTTTATTCTTATCAATTTGTGAAAATAGGGTTTATCTTTGTAGGTTTTAATTGTTTCATGGAAAATTTGGGCAAAAATCCGGCAATGTATTTGTTGGAAATGCTTTCAAATTGTTTGATTTCGAAAATGTAGCTAAACCATTGTTTTAAAGGCGTGAGCTTTACAGTGTGAAATAAACAAACCCCTTCATGTTAAATTAAGCTTCACTGAAAGATGCAGTTGTGAGTTAGGTCAGTTGGACATCGTGCCTGCCCCGTTGCACCCTAGTTCGAAACACCCTCCCTGTATTTTAGAGTAGTTTTTAGAATATTGTTTGTAACAAGTGCTTCGCTGAATGACACAATTATCCTGAAAAAGTTTTCTTCCAACCCTGCAATGTTAGTAATTGTTTCTTTTGTGAATATGCAGATGAAGCTATAAAGGGGCGATTATATGAATCATTAGTTTGGGGGAATATGCGTTCATCTATAACTAGTTCGAAATATACGTATTTACATGACTGTAGGTGGCCTTGTGAAGCAGTTGACGTGCACCACATCATTGTAAAAAAGAGTGGTGCAAAGGGTTTCTTCAGATACTTCTTTTCTCTGGTTATTCTAGCTACCGCCGTCTATCTTTTCTTGGTTAAGGTACGCCTTTTATCCTCTTAATTTATGTCTACCAACTTATTAGGCCAACATCCAAGGCTCCAAGCTTAACTAGGAAATTAGGAACTTGAATTTAGTTTGGTTAGAGACTTTTAGTTGCCATTCACCATTGTAGGATTTCGGATTGGTTTGTTGATGAAACTTGTTCGTGATAAAAATTTTATTCTTGATTTTATGTCTGTTTTCGTTGTTATTGGTTATCTATAAATCCATCATAACTCAGGAACTCAACATAACGATCTTATGAACAACAGGAGAAATCAGTCGTCATTGTTTTATGGAGTCTCCTTTTAAATGCATTCCTTGTAAAGTTGCTTCAGAAGAGTGTTGAGAAAGGTGAGCACCCAATTGATAGTACTTTTTGTCCTCTGAACTGGTACATCCTGTATTATTTCACCTTCATGTGCTTACCTTGTTTAGTGTATTAATGACAGAGTCCGTAGTGATTATGCCAGCCTTTGGAGTTCAACTAGAAACTCACTATGTGAGGTAGCTTCTATTTTTGTTTTGTGGATATTCTTTGTTGATTAAGTTCCGTGTTTTTCGGCTTTTCCAATAGTCTCTTTTCTTTTCCTTCCGCGTTTTACTCTTATAGTGGAAAGGTTATTCGCCGGTTTGTTCCTATGGACAAGATTTTGAAGCCTGTGCTACTAGAATGTGTGACTCCAGTTACATGTTACTGGAGCCTGTCTTTCATTGTGCACGGGGAAGCAGAATTGGTGTTAGTGTTTAAGGTACAATTCATGCTATTGATTGGCGCAAGGTATTAGGACGCATAAATGTGGTGAAACCGCCGATCTTATATTTATTATTTGGCTTTTGAAAGTTGACTTCGTTTTCCAGGACTTGCGTCCGCCTATGAAAATGTTGGTGCCCATCTGGAAGGCCTTGTGCGCTGCCACTGGTACTAAAGGAAGCTCAAACACATGTACGGAAGATGGTTGATGGAGATGATTAATTCAATTGTGTATTAGAAACCTCCATTGCTCAAGTAACGCAGAATAATTTGCAGAGCTAATGCATCCTCTTTGATCACTTAGTTGTTTAGAGTTCGGATTGATACGACTCGGAGGATGAACGGAGAAAATTTTGATTCGAACAAGATTCAAAGGGATTCCTGTTGCAATCAGTTACACAAATCACATTGTACAATCTGCTGATTTGATTAATTGTAGCCAAAATCAATGTAAATTCAAATTTTGCCCTCGTTCTTTATTCGAGTATACGCTTCTGCTTCCCCGGCCCTGTTTCTCACTTACTTTGTTATATTTGGAGCCGAATAAGTTTCGAAATTGGTAGATAGCATTTGAGTTTTATTCGAGAGAGATGATTGAAATCGTTGTTTACCAAATGCCTGCCTTGACACCAAAGATTAGACCAACCACAAGTTGATTAAAATTCCCAGGTGCCCCACAACTATCATGAATGTGTTTTCGTGAAAATCCGGAATTTACTCACACGATGAGTGATGTAGACACAAAGGAATATAAGACCCGGTGACAGCAGATTACATGACAGAATGTCGTAGCTCTTCGTAGAAACCAGACTGATTAAACGAAAATTAAAAATTAATTGATATTATGTGAAGAAAGCAAATTACATGATCAATCAAGCGCTCACACAACAGAATTATCATTCTTCTGATGAAAAGGCTCGATCATTGTTTTTTTTTTTAATGGTGCATCAATTTTTGAGCATGCTATACACTAGGTATAGAAAATGAGAACAAATTTACAGCTTGAATGTGTCAATTCCGAACAGGCAGGACCGGGCAGTATGACACTGGACCAAAATTGGATCGTCATCACTCTACCTGCTAGCCAAGTTTAAACGTCTTTCTGCACGTTCAAGACTAAGTTCATCTCGACATAAACGATGCCACAAATGATCTGCGTCATCATTCAACGATGCAATCTTAGCTATTTGCTTATGCAACGCCTCCAAGTTGACAAGTGGGGCAGTTGTTGGTCGACCATGAGTACACTGCAAAACAAATTTTTCATAGTTTTTCGATAAGCCAACATAAAAGCCTCTCCCAGGCACTACAAATTCACACTCACATCCATAAGGTGTCTCTTAGCCTCTAAAGATCACTTACTTGGAAACATAGAGAAGTCTGATTTAGCTCTTCAACAATGAGGTTACACTCGGAAGGAAGCAAGGAATCCCCAAACATAATTGCACCTAACAAGAGAAAGAGATTACATAAAAATCATAATTATTTATGTACAAGTACTAAATTCATATGTAAGAATAACATGTCTGGAAATTTGATATCAGGCATGAACTGTGTAAAGAGGTAAAAACAGTAAAAGGATATTTTGTCAGTATAATTATACCAACTCAAAGGTTGACTTTCCAGTTTCTGAATGAAAATACACTCGATGGAAAGGCCTTAATGGCACCAAGTTTAAGAATCTTTAGGTCCATATATTTGAACAAGGCTAGTTTGCCTCAAGGGAGAGCCTTGAGGTTCAGATTTACCTCTGCATGCTTTAGAATTTAGGATTCCAAGAACTGATGGCGGCGTTGTGGATGATCCATCTGTACCAGCAAGCTAAAGATTGAGCAGAAAGGTGTGTCAGGCATTAGTTAATTAAAGTTGAGGAATGATAAAGAACATCGACACAAGAAGAGAGGAAAGAAGTCCTAGAATTAAAGGCACGCTATACATTACCTGCTGAAGAAATTCCATAAGATCCGAGTCAGATCCCATTAATGTGAACATGTGAGAGGCAGTTTCATATCGTCATTACTTCAAACTAAACAAATGAAATAGAGATGGGTAAATGATCTTGGTTCAACATGTTTTGAACTAATAAAAAAGGTGAATGGAAGAGTTATAATTGAGAAGTGATGGGTGCTTCACCCCAATAAGTTTGACAGCTGTTGGCTGCCTGTGGAGGAGATTCAAATTCCTGCCAAAAATGGTTAAATCCCAAAATTCAGGGTACACGAACAATAATGTCTCAGAAAATACAATACAATTTCATAAATGAACCATGTAAGTAGTGTCTAACGTATCATGTTTTTGTAACACCAAGCATGAAAAGCAAGATGAGGTAAAAGAAGCAACAACATTTAATAGAAGAATACATACCAGTGAAATCAAACACTAGTACATGCACGTTAGACGCCGATTCATAACACAATTGTGTAACCGAAAACTCAAGATTGCTATTACAAGAATTTCAAATCCTTAGGTGCAGCCCAATATTCTTGTAGAGTTTATCTATCGACACTCAAATTAGCAATGCAGAAGCCTACGAAGTTAGTGTTATATTCATAACTTCATAATACTCGACACTGGCTGTAGTATCATACTCTTTTGTAAATGATAAATTCTTATTCATTAAGAAATTTTTTTTTTTGGTCAATTATTCAATAAGAAATATGCCGGGTAAGTCACGGAAAATACCTCTTGAAGGACCCTGAACCTTCAGCAAGTGTGTTTCAGAGCCAACCCCACCCTTCAACTGGTTTAGCATAGTTATACAGTAACTGGTAGCCAATCTCTGGCAGCACCTGAATTATGATTATAAGAACCAAAGAGTCAAGGAATGCAACCATTAAACTTCATTTAGCATCAGATACACTACAGACCAACTCTTGTTCAACATCCAGAAAAGTAATCGCCTTTGCTTCTCCTTCTCCAGATAACACCTAGGTAGTCCAACTGGTCACGTAAGCCAAAGTAGCAATATCATTTCCAACAGTTTAAACAGGAAAGATGCTAATACCTTCTGACGCAACTCCTCCAGCTGAATCCTTTCATCTGCAGCGTGCTATAGAAAAGAATTGCGCTCAAAGTTAGAACTCCAGCTACACTCGTGTGCAATTGAGACTTAGTATGAATGTAGCCAAAGTTTTATGAACAGCTGCATGTACCACATATTTACGCTTATGCATCTATTTTGAAGACATACAATTCTTTCTTATTCTGATAAAGTTTTTAAATGACCAAGATTTTCATTATCCTAAGTCTATTTCCTCCTCTCTGAAGGCCACTTTTGGGTAAGTAAAGAACGTGATCAGATACCTATTGCCTTAATCTATAAGCATGTAGGTGCCCCTTATTTTTAACAAGAAAATTAGTGCTGACTTACAGAAGAGCACAAGTCCCAAACCAAAACTTAAATACCACCCTGAAAAAATATACAACAAACGGACCTGGTCAATAACAGCAAGTGTAGTACCGGCCATAACTGCAATATATTTCTTATCCACCTGCCGAAGAACTCTGCAACCACTGAGGTAGTTCTTGTTGATAGATTGAGGAACTAACGAGTCAGCTGAGAGATGCAAGAATCCAGAAGAGATGTCAAGTATGTTTTGATCATGAAGAGCTTGTGTTTTACTTGAGTTCTGCATTATAAAAAAATTACATTTATAATTACAAGTTGATTAAGTGGATGCAAACTTTTGTGGCAAACAAGTATAGCGATGATCCCATCTTGACTCTCCAGCAACAACTATCCATATACACACACACATATCATTACTCACCATGACCTGGGGACAACAATTCCTCCATTTAGTCCCATGGTTCAGGGAATCTTGATCCTTGGAGATAAATTCTGAAACAGGGCAAGGATTAGCTAACATTATTTTGTCCAATAAATGATAACGACGTAATTTTATATAATAAGCATTCAAGTATTGATTGCACTTGGTGCATAATAAACATACAAGATACTGGCCAATAAGTATTGCGGTCTAGTGGTATTCCTTTTCACTTGTAAGTGAGAGGTCTTAGGTTCGATTCTCGCCAAAGGCGAATTTGAACCTCATTATTGCTAGCCCATTGTGAGGCTAAGCCAAACCCCCTCCCCCTTACTGTAGATAATATCGTTTGTTCAAAAAAAAAAAAAAACATGCAAGATACCTTTAATTGGAGCAGTAGCTTGAATGTCAGACCATGTGGACTGTTCAAACATTTCAACTTCGTTAATCTTGTTTACACCAGCCTCTATATCTTGAGATTTCTCAATATCTGCTCTGAAAGAAAATTTGACAGTTGAGAGGATAAAGTCAATAAATTAAAAGAAAATATGATGTGACGGGAAAATAATTGAAGTTCAAGTACCTGGTGTCTCTAGTGGGAAATCCTCGACAGAACTTGGCTTCAAATTTAGATGGTAACCACCAGAAGGTTGATGGAGATCCTTCATCTTGCTAACTTCTTCACAAAAGGTGTATTAGCTAGTCTGAATCGATATCAGCTACCGAGGTTTAATAATGCCCGTCAACTGCATTAATATCAGAGACAGGTTCAAAATCCAAATAGGTGTTTTGGGATAGGGAGGTCAAAGCGCACCAATCATTATTTAAGGTCTTTTGGCAGGACCCAACTCTACATCAATAACCAAACTTTCTTCATAAAACAGCTCCTCATAGTGTGGGAGTGACTTTATTAAAGGTCTTGACAAAGAATCGAACTCTGTAGGCAGGTCAAATTTTGTTACAAATCTGGTTAAGGGCCGAGCGGTAGATTCCTCTTCTGGCCACAAAGTCCTTGAAAAGAAATCAAAACCCTTGCTGCCATCACTTTCTGGAATTTGTACACTGTTATAAGATCCGCCCTGCCTTCTCTTGTTCCGAAGCCATCATTTTGATATCTGGACCCGTCATCCACACACAAATCCCTCTTGTATAGAAACCTTTCTTTTGAGGAACAATTCTTGAGGAATGGCTGTACTAAATACTCTACACCGCTATCAAATTCATGATGATCATAAGATACTCTACTAGTTGCTGAATCAATGCCAACACTGGAATCAACTTTAAAGGGTTCATCTTGCCATTCTGAGCTAAAGATATTGTCCTCCACATTACTGGATCTTTCTGCACCACTGGATCTATTCTCAAGGATATAATCTTCATCAGAGAAACGTTTGATATCTGACTTCCAAAAATGGTCTTCCTTCTTTTGAGTTGTTACCATGCATTTGTCTAGAGTATCATCCCATGATTGAAAAGAATATGCAGTATGAGAACTAAATTCAATCCCAATATTTGCCCTTGGAAATTGAAGGCTTCAGTATATTCAAATGGCTTTCTGACGTATCTCTTCTGAGATGTATGGTTGTCTTCTTGAATTAACATATCCAAAAGGTCGGGAGAAGCCTGACAACTTTTCCTGCTCTTTCTTTTCCCGAACTTAGAGAGTTCTGACAAATCTCCATCGAGTAAATCTAGCAAGAGAAAGGATATGAGCCAAGGAAAAACTGAACCAAAGTAACATCTTTTAACTCCATAGCACAAAAATGAATTGAAGAAACTAAAAGATGGGACACATATTCATTTCACAGTGTCAAATGAAAATGGGAACAAAAATTCTGTTCCTTACGTTCATCTGCAGATTTAATGTTGCCACCTTTCTTCCGCATTTGATCTTCTTCTAAAATATCACCTCCATGACAACCAGATTCCCTAGAAATATCCTAGAGGTTAATACGCTTTTAAAAAAACATTATACCAAAATAATGTTCCATTAATATGTCTTCACACCAACAAAAGTGAAAGAAGCTCTCAGAAACAAGCCAGGGGTAAAGGTGTATGTACCATCAGGCATCTTTTTCGTCCAGAAGTTCTTAATGGCATTATCAATAAAGGCGAGTACCTGAACCCAATCCTGGCCAAAGTGAAGAAGTGAGAGAAGAACAAGAAGCATAAACATTCAGCAGATCGTATATGATACATAGATCACAACTCAAAGTAAAAAAGGAAAGTTACCTTAAACTCCAAATATGTCTTTGATGATTCAAAGGTTAAATCATAGAATGTATGGGGACAGCTTAAATTCAAAACATAAGCTGTGAATGCCTTAGGCCTACTTCGCTTCCCATTTTTAGACCCATCAATAGCCTTCCCTGGATCCCAGAATTGAAAACTATTGACCAGCTGATTAAGCAATTTATGAATTGGCCCTTTGCAAACGAACCGTGAGTTAATATCTGCCAGTGTCAAGGTCAAGAACAAAATATAACTCATCTCTGACCTAACACACTCCTTCTATAACTTGGTAAATATTCTCCAAAATATGGACATGGATACAGACATACTGGAAGGCCTGCAAAATAGATGTTTCAAGAATAAGAAACAAGGATACTAATATTTAAAAAAGTACAAAATAATCTACATCATTCATATAAATCTACCTTATCAGCAAGGTTATTGCAAGGAGTAGGAAGTATCCAGAAAGTTCTAATCTGCCATCACTTATGTTCAATTCATGAAGAGCATTGGAGACCTCAGTCCCAAAAGTCCTTTTCAATAGTATCAAGGGAGAGGGAGAAGGAATTGTACGAAGAAGCTCATCCTCACTACATACATAGTGGTGTAAGCAAGTTAATAAAGAAAGAAATAAATAACAACAACTGTACATTTTTCAACAAGAAAATGTGTTTAGAAGAAACCCTTCAATGTCTACAACTTTGAAGGAAACATTTGAGTGCACAAGGGCGATCCGATGTACACATTTGTTGACAAAGTGCAATACTTTCTTGGGGCTTCCAGTTTGTAATGGAAATCAAAGGGCAGATCAACTCAGTTTATTTCATTGCACTACCATGTTTAAGGCAGCTGAAAGCAATCTTATATAAACCACATAAAGAAAACAAAATGGTTCAGGATTGGCACCTGGATTGCATGTACTTCCTCCGAACTGGTTGATTGTAAAACAGATCACAAACAACAACTACAAGGACAACCAAGTGATTAATCAAATTCTTAATGTAGGTGGAATTATCCAGGGAAAACGCCAATAAGCATTTATCCTGGGTAATGTAACAGAACCCATCAAAGTGCTCATGGTTGATAACCTTCAATGAAATCATTTCCATAAACAAAGATGCAACATTAGAAAGTTTGACAAGCTTATATCAAGACAATAGGAACAGTAATAGGTCGGTACCTGTAGTACCCACATCCTTCCTGTTATCATCTATTCCAAGATACAAACATTTCCATCCCTATGAAAAATAGAGGAAAAGTCAACCAGAGAAAAACTTGCACAAAGGCCTAGAGCAATTCTGTTATGAACAACACCCAAAACAGTAACAAGCACAGACCTTCATAACTTTTCGATACCCATTTGCTCTCCCAGAAGCTTTCGTCAAGATTTCTAACAATGGCACGTTGGAAATTGAAGCCAACGCTTCTCCTTGGAAACCAAAGCTCCCGGTTGTAGCATTTGCCTCAGTAGAACAATCAAACTTTGAAGTCGCCGTTTACAACAAAATATAGCACACATCATTTATGACTGGCTACCAAAGTCACACAATATACACCAATCCAAGTCAGGCAAACTATAGTTCACTATCGTCTAGTATCATCGACTATAAAAGCATTAAAAGGGAAAATGAGAAGTTTACCATATCTTTCTCCCACCAGCACCAATCCATCACGAGTAATCCCGCGTCCTTCAAGTAACATTAACAAAATTTATCCAAGGCACGAAAAACGGAACATTCTGTAGATTATAACCGAAAGAGGAAGATCAGCACTGACCATCATATAGCATGTCCCAACACCTACGAAAACCGATACCTGAGACCATAAACAAACAGTTGTGAAGCTAATTAACTTTTTTGCCATCGTTACTACTTAAAACGACTTAATTACACATTTAAATGGCATAAAGCAATTACCTTCGTTGCGCCGGCATCCAAGCTACTGAAAATCAGCTCCTCCACAACGCTAGTCAGGTCGTGCAGAACAACTCCAGAGCGCATCGAGCTACGCACCGCCCCCGGCAACGGCTTTACGCCCCTCATCGAGACCTACAACGACGACAATTTCCAATCATTTAACTTACAGAAAACGAAAAATTGTTACCTTCTTCAATTTTCCCGCACTTTCTCGGCAACCAAACAGAGACGAGGAAAATGTATTGGCGAATTGAAATGCTCCGTAGCTTACCTGAGAGAACGAAATCGGAAAATTAGGGGTCTGGGCTTTAGGTAGGACGACGTCGTTTGGATGATCAGACGACGGTTCGGAGCTCACCCACTTCGCGGGTTTGGGAAAAAAAAAAAAAAAAAAAGGCGGTTCAGTGTCAGACTGTAGTTAACTGAATCTTTAACCGCCGTTTGCGCGTGTGACGACCCGTGAAGTTTGAGCGGGCTTTGATAATCTTACACGCGGCATGGCCTACGTGAGTCACAGTTGGAACGTCGTTGGCTGATAGTAGCAACCCTAACACGTGGCGCTTGAGGGGTATATGTCTGCTTCTATTTATTTTATAGGCGGTCTCCGGATTCCTTTCATCAAATCTACCAAATCAATCAATTTGGACCTTTAAAATTTGATTTAACGATTATAAATAGAAGATTCCTTTAAAAATTATAATAACTTTAATCGTTAGATTAAACTTAAGAGTCTCAATTAAGTGATTGGATAAATTTGATGAAAGGAATCCTTTCCTTTTATAGAAGACTGATGGGCGACATGTAAAAGTATTCCGCAGGTAATGTAATTCACAGATTCAAGCAGTCGTTATCCTTTTCACTTGAAGTTGATGTCTTCAGGTAAATTACGAATCTACCCCTATATTTATTTATGTTCATACAAGATATATAGATATATATTTATTAAATAAGAGTAACACTAACCAAGTTCTTTGTGATAAAAATAAATATCTAAATTAATAAATAAGAGTAACACTCTCCTTGTTAAAAATTAAAAAAAATTAGGACATGGGTAGATGAGTAATTTACTTAAACCCAACATGCTCAAGATTAAGTTTAGTTAGTATCCAATGTCCATCAAGTTAGGATTTGGACAATACAACATTATTCAATTAACCACCACCTAAAACAAAAATCAGTCATGATTACATTACATACCCTTTCAACAAAAAAAAGAGGGACTAAACCCTAAATCAACCAAAACCTTACTAATCTATCCAAGTCGGTCCAATCCAAATTACTCACTGCTAATCAGGTTAGCCAATCACTTGTAACTCAGTTGGTCAAGGTTCGAGTTTGAATCTATTAAAAAAGAAAACTAATTAATTCGGTTAATAACAAACTTGAGAAAAGATGAACTTGGCATTCATAAATGAATTAATATTAGTTCATAAATTATCTGTTATCTTACAATTTAATGTTAATTTTTTGTTCGATTCTAATATTATAAAATATGTGTCAAAAACATAAAGTGACAAAATTTTTATAAAGAATCTCACTTTTAAGACATTGTTTAACATTTGTCATGGAATGAATAAGCAAAAGCATGAATGCATGGTGATGCCATGGTGGCATGAGATGACGAGAAAGTGAGTAAATTGGGGGTAAAAATAAGAAATAAAAATGGTGGGTTTAATTGTGGGGATTTTGGGATTCTAGAACCAGAACCAGAACCAATCGAAATTATATATATATATACATACATACATATATATATATATATATATATATAAGGGGAACAAACAACATCTTCCATTTTTCTTCCACCACCCTGATTTTTCTTCCACCTCTCTCCCCCTCTCTGAAAACCCTAATTACAGCTCTGCCGTTTTATCTCTCTCCTTTGTCTCAAGGAGACGAGACAAATTTTTAGCAATAAGGTCAGGTATTTTTTTTGCTTGCCCTCCTCTCTCTGTTCTGATCATTTTGTATTGAATTTTGATAGAATTATCGGTAATGGCAGTTGAAACTTGCATTGATTTGTTGAATTCTAGTGAATTGAGCTTTGTGGGATTACGGATTGGTTCGGATTATTGTCCGTTTGTTTGCCTGCTTCCGATCTTGTTTGTTTGATTAATTTGAGTTGGTGTGTTTGAATTTTGCTGTGATTGTGATGCTTATGATTCAGCTGCCTTGTTGTTGTTGTTGAATTGTTGGATGCGGTTTTGATTAAGTTTCGTTTGTTTCTCGGGAAAATTTTGAGGGTTGGATAAGGGCAAGGTAATTTGTGGTTTTCCGGTTGTTTTTCATTATCTTAAGTTACTAGGATGATTGAGGAAGAAGAAGGGAACTCAATTTAGCTATGTAAATTCCCAGGACTTAGTCGAGGTTATTGTGGTTTAAGTTTTATTGAAAATTTAAGCCACCAATTTGTGTATTTTGATTTGAAGTTCCTTTCTTTTCATCCGGGTTTTTTCACCAGTAAACAAACGATTTGTGTATGTTGATTTGATTTCGGATTTGGGTTTAGTAGGCCTTAGTAGGCCGCAACATTTTTAGGGTTTTTCTATTTGGGTATTTCATGTATCAAGTACTTATCTTTTCATCGAAACTTGATTTAATTCTTATTGTTATGTAGATGGTGTGGTCATTTCCCCTCTGTGGAGAGTAATTATCATTGCAGTGTAAAAGGGGTATACTGGAAGCGTACCGATGGAGGCAAACATCTGTGATGTCAATCATTTGGACGCTGATGTCCTTCTGCCTCCACGAAAGCGTCTGCTTGCTGGATTGAAGAAACAGAGTCCGGAGGGTGATAGTGCTGCATGGCTGTCTCTAGTTGCTACTTCAGCTGCAGCTGCAGATTCAGCATCAGCTTCGGCTTCTGCATCTTCTTCTTCTTCTTCTTCGCATTCTTCAAGTGAATTTAACACTCGCCTCAACAGTATATTGAGTTCTCATAACTCTAATCTTTCGCCCGAGGAGCTGGTAGAGGTCTCGAATTCGGCTGCTGCTGCTGCAGCGAAGGCTGCAGAGGTTGCGAGAGCTGCAGCTGAGGAAAAAGCTGCAATAGCTGCAAAGGCAGTGGCTGCAGCGAAGACTGCTTTAGATTTGGTTGCCTCTTTTTCCGAAGAGGCAGCAGGCAAGGAAAAACACCTGAAAAAGAACAAGCTGAAGAAGCATGTTCCAGTTCAGCTCTTGTACAAAAAATACCAACCAATTGAAAATTGTAAGAAGGACGAAGAGTTGGCCCGGAAATTGCACAGAGCTATAAATAGCTCTCCGAGAATTACGAAGAATTCATCAAGTGCTGACGGCAAGGGTCATAAACACAAGAAGCCTAAAATTTCACATGGTTCCGAGAAAGTTAGGGTTCCCAATGGGGTAATTGTATTGGAACAGAACCCAGCATATACTTGCAATGGACATTCTGTAGCAGATAAGGTCAACGTTGAAGGCACCATCCAAGACGTGTACGAAAATGGTGGACCTGATAGAGTTGGTCGAATGGAGATGGATAATGGAGAAGCAGAATCAAGTCGTACGAAGGAGAAAAATTGGGATGGTGCGAGTACCACCGGTAAAAAGAGGGGAAGAGTGAAGCTAAAAAAGTTGCCGTTGAGCAATTGCACCTTCAGGGATCAAGCAAATCTGAAAGAAGATACGGATGCAAGAGGCTCCCCATTGATTGACATGAACATGGGTAACCCTACTGCCGCAAAGAAGCCTTTGTTCCCTGTGGAGTCTTCTGCCGATAGTATGCTGCCAATTGAAGCCACACCGGTGTGGAAATGCAAGGATTTCAAGACTCCGGCGTGCATGAATCAAAACAAAGTCATGCAATCTTGATGTCGAAACGATATTGTTGTGACAGGTGAGGTATGAGGTAGGATTGGATAGCTGAGGTAGGATTCACGATTTCACGTCTTATAGAAAACGGCCTTATTTCATTACCCTTTTTTCTTCTGCTCGTTCTGGGTTTGTAATGAACTTGAAACTGACTACTTGTAAATTTAGATGTTACATTACTTGCATCCGCCGTGGTTTACCCGCTCGTCTGAATCGCCTGTTGCTCGTGAAGCTGAGATAACAGGGATGCAATTAGAATGTCCAGTGTTTTGTTGATATGTTGCACAATAATTACTGCTGGTGTGCTCATAGATGTAAACAACTCTCATTGTCTTTGGTAATTATATTCATTTGAAATTTTTACTGTCTGAGATTGTTGTTTCATGAAACTAATGAAGTGGGTTAATTCTTTCCATGAATGGGGTAAATTCTTACAGTAATTATGAAGTGGGGGTAAATTCTTTCCATAAATGCAGAGCATTTATCATGAAATCAATGAACTAATCCTCTTTGATCTGCTAAGTTAGGTACTATGCTGTTGATGATCCGATCTTGGAGATGCTGTCGGAAATCGGAATATAAAAAAGAACAATGATTGTCCTTCGATTAATGTTAAACCCCTGTTTACTTTTTATAATGGAGGTGTTTAATAGTGATCTCATTTAGGTTTGGCCTTAAACGAGTTGATTAGAAAAGACGATCGGTTCTCGACATTTGGCAGTATCAGTTTTCGGCAACTGAACTTCGTATGATACATACTTTTTTCCGGTTACATTGAAGGAATTCGAACCCTAAATTCATCATGAAAGCAGCAATTTAAACATTGTCTTGTTTTTCGTATTACAATGAATGAAAATTTTAGAACAGATCGAGATTTATAACTATGAACCCTTAACCAATAATTGAATGACTAAAGATTTAATAGTTATGAATATCGATTTACATTATCAGCCAGTCTATGCTAAAAAGGAAAATTCCATATTGAATTAGTAGTACAGTTCCACACTGTGGGATTCTCTTCCCTTCAAAATTTTCTCTCCTTCAATCTTCTCCTATTTGAACAGTCGGTCACGATTATCAACATCTTGTTTTGACTTCTTTTTATTTTTATTTTTATAGAAAGATAAAAATGAAAGTGAAAGAGAAATAAAGGGGATGAGAGAGGAGAAAATAACTAAAACTAACCTTAAAGAGCAAGGCTAAAATACTTCTAAAACGCCTAAAATAATATTATACCAACCAATCCAACAGCCACCTAAATCTCAAAAAAAATATTGGGCAGGAGCTCACTGGAGAGAGCTGAGTTCGGGGTGTGGCATCCACCCGCCAGAGAGGAACTCAAATGTAGGTGTTTCATTTACTGGCGAGTAAGATGTAGGAAGATTTTCACTTTGAAAATTTCTAGTATGTTTGGGTACATTTTAAACATTGAGATTTTCAATTGTTAGTGTTAACACTCAAATTGTAAGGTTAACAAACTTAACTAAATGGCCTTGCACGATGAGCTAAAATTAAATGGACTCAAGGATACACGTGGCTTACTCCTCAAAATTAGACTACATCCATTGTGTTGCTTTTAATATATTGATTTCAAGGCTAAATAGTGCTTGGCTAATACATTAACTCTATTCTCTCTGATTCGTCTGACCCCCATAATGGAGGTCTCTACCCCTTTATATAGGCCTTACCTTCTTGAGGTCTCTCAAACTGACGTTCAATGTGTCAACCACTTGTACTGGCTTACTAACAACTTTTCACCTATTTGGTCATGCCTTCGTCAGCAAAGTGACATTCTAGCAGTCAGATGACATGTCTTTTTAAGACCCAAGTGGCTCGAGCATCCCACTCGAACCTCAGTTACTCTACCTCGCTTTGCTAGGCACTACCCCAATTGCCCTTACGTCCCATCTTAGGTCTCTACTGTTGTCTGCACGTTGTTGAATGGTATGAGTAGCACTTGAGTAGTTATGTCCTTGAAGACTTGTGGCATAAAGCTGTCAACATGCCCACGCGTTTTGCATGGTCAGGTAATCCTTCTTTTGTCCTGGTTAGCCTAAGCACAAGGGCCGCCCCTCTTCAAACTCTATAGGCCTTGGGCTTCTTGGTCTTTCCTAGGCTTATGTCATTGGGTGGGCCTAAAAGGGCTAGCGTTAACCGTTAGATCCTTAATCAACAACCTAGTAACCAGACCTAACATTAAATGGATATATTGTTAGAGCATCTCCAGTAGAAAGATGCAAATCCGAAATATCAAAATCACATTTATATTTCATTCTCCAATGGTTATCTTCTAAAAATGGATAAAAAAAAAAATTTATATTTACATTTTATTATACTCATTTTACCTTCCACACTTCATGTTAATTTATATCTTTTGATCATCTTTAACTCATTCAATCCAACGTCCAAAATTGAGAAGGTGTTGAAAATTAATAAATCGCCCTATAAATATTTTACTCATTCGTTATAAAGCTTTTCAGCCGACATTTCGCATCTCCGTATCCCTAACGTATACTACAAATTAAAAAATCATGATGTCAGTACATTGCCATAGTTAATAGTTTCAGAAGTTGCTGTTGTACGTCTGCAGTAACAAAAGACAGAGGCATGAAACCTTTATATTTCCGAAGTGGGCCCGCTGTATGTTGGGTGCAGTGACCACACTTGGGTATTTTTTATTTATTTTTTTAATTCATCGATATTTTTATACTAAAAAGAGAAGAGTTTGGTAAAATCATATAATAAACAGCCTAATTTGAATCGAATTCATTATCTATAAAATTCAAACTTAAGACCTTTTATTCCAAGTGAAGAGAAGTACCGACTGACATATTGTAATACTAAATGGTTATTTGGGTTTTCTTATTCCAAGTGAAGAGAAATACCAACTAACAGATCGTAATACTAAATGGTTATTTGGATTACACACGTAAAACGTAACTTTTAGATGCAAAAAATAATAAAAACTCATTTCATTTGTCAATTGATTTGTTATAAATCAATTTATTTATTAATGTTTGGGACCAGCCCGCCCACTTCCCACCCGATCGAACAATCGAAAAGATAAACGAACATGTACCGGTGGAACGTTACGTCACATAAATAAAAAAGTACGAAGTTGTTGTAGTTTCATCTTCCATTCTCAAGAAATTAGGAATAGGATTAGAGAGCAAAACAAAAGTCAAGAAAGGATTAAGAAATCTAAAACCCTAAATCAAGAAGGAAAGTCATCAATCATCATCAGTATACAGGGTGTGGGAACACATACATGTGTATACAAGCCACCAGGGGTATATATCCAAAACGACAGTCGAATTCTCTATCGAATTTTTTGACGTTGTTTTTCTCACAAAAATCGTTACTAATTTACAACTCTTATAGTTATAGTTAATAAAAAAATAATGATTCTTATTAGTCGAGTAACAAACAAAATTAAATCGCAATCAATAGGGTCGTACGTGCGTGCGGAGTGGAGTTGTTCGGAAGCCTTAGAAATGGTGTGGTAGGTGTTGCCAGCATCGTCATCCTTCAATCTTTTTCTTCACTTGCCAACCTTCACATGCGGGTTGCTCATCCCAACATTCACCTTTTCCACGTTTGACTTGCTTTTCGTCTCGATCTGGTTCGAAGTACTGCGATTGATCCACGGATGTTGCAGGCACTGCTGGGCCGTTGGCCGCTTCTCTGGTGCGAAGTCGAAAATTGGACAAAGGAACTCTGCAAACTCCCGAGCATCGGTCTCAGAAAATTTGTACCTATCCATCAGTATTTTATCAAGTGACCAAAACTTCAGCCTTCGGATTCTCTTTAGATCACCATGTCGGTCAAAGAAGTCCTTGGAACGAGCTCCGCTAATCGCTACCTGAAAACCCAAGCATAAGAGACGAATGGCATCAGACGAATGGCTTGGAGAAATATACGTGCGATGAAGGATTAAAATATCACCTTTCGAGGCATCTTTCCAAGGAGTTCCATCATCAATGCAAGGTGGTCCTGAAATCAATCCAACAAATATTTCGATTGCAAACCAGTAAGCACAAGGCAGAGGGAAATAGAGTACTCTCTACAAAACATGACCAATAGCACAAATTTGACAAACTTCAAGTAATTCACAAGAAGTAAAGACAGTCGATAACATTAACCAAATTCAAAATGTTAAATTGTTCGTAGAGAGAAATTCCCATCTACATGTATTAGAATTATCTTGGGAGCTGGGGTTCAAAGCTTTTAAAAGGCAAAAAATGGGGTTTATTCAATTTTCAAATATGGAAAAACGGAGAATATTTATAACTTTTTTTTGCGACAAATTCGTCAGTATGCTATACAAACATTCACGACATTGTAATAAAACTTTAATACAATGGTGTAAAAGTGAAACCATCTTTACCTCATCCTCACTAAAGCCTTGTCCCACCTTTGGAGCGAACAACATGTCGCCAGTCGCAAGTTCAAATGCAGTGCAGGCAAATGACCACATATCAACTGGGTATGAGTAACCAGATCGCAGTATAACTTCAGGAGCTCTATACTGCCTTGTTTGAATCTCTTCTGCAAGTTGCTTGTTGGCCCAACATCCATTTCCGAAATCAACAACCTTGCACTTTACATCAATCCCATCTAGGTTTCTTTCAGGCTTGGGAGGTTCATTACCTCCCATAGATTCTCTTCTCAACGAAATCTTAGCAACTGCCCTCCTTGCCCTCCTTTTCAACTTTTTCTCAATAAGAGTCATGGTGGCTCCACCGTTTAGGTTCCCTTCAGGTCTTTCTAGAATTGGTGTGGGGCCAGCCCTGACTGGATCTTTGGCAGGATCGATGGTGTTACAAAGAAGGATGTTTTCGGGTTTTAGGTCAGTGTGGATGATACCAAGTTCTCGATGCAAATAGTCGAGACCTATCAATATGCATTTGCAGATCTCCCTAACTTTAGTTAATTTAAGGCCTTTGTAACGGTTATGCTTGATCAGCCGAAGTAAGCTATCACCAAGAAATTCAAGGACCATGCACTGATGCTGCCCGTTTGGGCCTGCGTGCTTAAAATGGTCAATCAGCCGCACAACACACTTGGAGTGCGTGGGGTCACCGTCTGCGATATTGGAAAGAATTGCAATCTCATGAAGAGCAGCTTGAGCAAACTGCGCTGCACTTTTCTGAATCTTAAGAGCAACGTACGTCTAAGAAATGCAAAACAGACATAAGATGACGCAACAATCGGATTAACTGAAGTAACATATTATTCTTTCCTTCGAATCATCTACTTCATGCAGATGCATGGAGCAACGAAAGAGCCAAAAATGGAAGTAGTGAACCAAAATTTACAATCGTAACACGAAAACACGGAGAAATTATGCATTCAGCATTACTGCATATACAGAACATATGAAGATAATGTATTGTTGACAAAAATTAAATCTTCAGCCTATATCCAAAGGTGATCAAATATCGAAACGAAAACAATCTAAAAGGGTTGAAAATTAAATCAAATCATACATCAACAATAAAAAATGCATGGAAAAATGCAAATTCGAATAGATTAAGGAAGATCTTAAACATTTAAGTATCAGAATATACAGAAAAATGCTAAAGTCGATAAACAAATGTAAATTATAAATGAAAAGCAAATAAATTTCCCGATTTACATGTAATCCAGAAAAGATTTCATACCAATAACTAATAATAAGGAGAAACATTTAATGACACAAAAAAAATGAATGAAACGAAGAAGAAGCTTGGCTTACAGAGGTGGTGGTGTCGTAAGCGAGCCAGACGGTGGAGAACTCACCCCAACCCAGCTTCCTCTGCGCCACGTAGCGGCCGCCGTTGAACTGATCGCCGACCCTGACGGCGTGGTAGCCTCCTTTCCTGTAGGAGTCGATGCCCTCATCGTCCTCCTCCGACCCGGATGAAGATGAGCACGACATGGCGTTTGATCAACAGGGTTTCCTTCCTCTCCCGATCCAAATTCGAACTGGGTTTCCTGAATCCGAACCCAACAATCGAAAAGCAACGAGCTTTTCTGCGATTTCGACAATGGAAGGCGATTTGAAATGATGGGTAAAAGCTAAAAATGGGAAGTTTGCTGGATTTGAATCGACGACTCCGTTGCAATGAGAAAGGAGACTCACCCACTCTTCCTTGTGTTTCTCTCTCTACTTTCTCTGTCTATGTCTGAGATTAAAATGGAGGATTGTGTGGTCTTCAACAGGAAGCCTTCCTCTCTCTCTCTCCCTCTCTCCCGTCTGATGTCTCTCCACTATTTTCTCTTTGCTTTCCTTCTTTTTTTTTTTTTTTCCAGTCGGTTGCTATTGCTGGCACTTTCCCTGGGTGCGGTGGGTCTTTCCGAGGAACATGGGTGTTTTTCTCATTTTGCCCCTTCGTGATGGGGACTTTTTTACGACTCCGAATTTAATTTTTAATTGTTAACGGATAAACGTTGGAATAATTAGTTAATAATAAAAAAAAACTAATAAAAATATTTTCAAAATTTTAAGTTTTAATGATTAGGATAAAATAAAAAGTAGAGTGAATAGTAACATGATTGATTTTTTAGTGTAAAAATATGATTTTTCGTTAAAGTGAACAGTATTATGAGTTTTTCATTAAACTTTCCTTAGTAGTATTGTTTAGTAATATTACGATTTTTTAATTGTAAACGAAAAATTTAAATTTGACTCACATGAATGACGATGACATATCATATTTGTATAGAGTTTAATACTTAAACAGAAGCTGACTTTTGTGTGGCTCAATATCTACAAAGATATACAAATATACTTCATCTTCTATATCTTATACTTTAAAATATTACACTACTTTTTTATTGTGATGGTGTCAACTTACAAAATTGGAGATTTTAGGTTTTTGATTTGTTTGATGGGAAATGACTAAAAAAGAAGATGAGTAAGAGGTGGCAATATAAGGGGGATTGGGTGGTTGTACTCATTAGGTGGAGTGAAGTGATCGATTTTTATGTGGAGTTGGAAAGGGGTTGATGATGGTTTGATGGGTGTTAGCCACCTGCTCAATAATCTTTTATTTCTTTATGGCTATTCCCTTTTCTAATAAAGTCTAAATCCTGAAATATTTGGGGCGGTACAAGTCCTTGTTTGGTTTATCCTTTGTTCCAACAAGAGATATATGATCATGAGTAGAAATTCAATTCAGGATGTCGACGTAATTTTGTTTACGAGTTAATCTACAAATTCTGTTGTATGTTGTTGTGTTGAGTAATTAAAACCGTAGGTGTCAACAAATCTAATAAAGTATACCCTATTAGTTTGGTGTGCGATGATGTAAAGATAAGAGAATCTCACATTAATGAAGGGAAAAATATTGCAAAGGCTTATAAAAGGTTTAACTACTTCCCATATTGGCAATTAGTTTTATAGTGGAATCTCAATTTTTTTTCATGGTATCAGAGCATATTGTCTTGCGTCTAAAGCCTAAGGATCACTCGTGTTCCATGTCACTTAATTTTTGTTGTCCATATGTTAGGTTTGAAAATTTGTTACACGTAAAGTCGTTATGTTGAGAGTATTAATTTCACATTGACAAATACTTACATGTAATTAAATTAATTATCATATGATTTTGTAACGAAGCTCGGTCAACCAGTCTCTTGGCCATAACAAGAACCTTATCCTGCCCATGCAGTCAATTAGTAATTTGAATGATTGATACGCAACGTGACTAAGAGTCCATAATTTCTGGATCACTACACGTGTCATGAATTAGGCTTGTGATTGGGCCTAGATTTTAGAGTATTGGTCCATCGGTTGATCTTGTTGGGCTTCCTGCCTTATTAAACCTTATTCAGCTCAAAAGGTTCTTGGGCTATATTTAACCGTAGCATGTCTCCAATATTGGCCCATATTCCGAGGGTTCACCTGCCTCGTGCGGGCGAGCTGCGTGTATTTTTATCGCGAGAATCCAATGGGTAATTTCTTCGGAAATAGTTTTTCTCACTATGATTGTAATGCTTATCAGTTTATTTATATCCGAATGAATTTAAATTTTAAGATTACTTAAAAATGGTGAGCAAAAATGCATCTTAAATTCTTCAAAAAGGTTTCTCTCAGTCCACGTATTATAGATGTTGAAAATGCATTTGATGGTTTACCTTTTTGTTTTACTTTATGGTTAAATCCAATTTATTTAATCTTAGTTATTAAATTAGTGACTGAATAATATTACAATATTAGCACTAATTGAATTGTTTAGCTTGAAAAGATAAAGAATTAATATAAAATAGGGGCACTTAGATAGTGATAATATTATCAATATGCGACATATATTAGTACTATTTACATTTAAAAAATGCAAAAAACAAAAGAAAAATTGTTTTGGTGCATAAAGTTGTGGACTTGTCGGTGGCAATTGTTTGAGTACTTCCAGACTTTTCAATTTCTGAATTTCTTTTTCGATATTAAAAATAAAAAATATAACAGTGGAAATCAAATTAAAAGCTAAAAGATCCGTAGTGCTACATAGCATTAAAATTCTACTCACAAAAATGGTGAGGATGTTCCTCATTTTTCTACACCCTTCTTTGACATTACCCAATATCGAAGACAATTTTTTATTGATGGTCCTGCATGTGGGTCTGTCGATTTTAGGCCGGTCTCTTGCCTGGCTTGGGCTGAGTGCCGATCAAAATGCTAGGCTGGAGTGGATAGCCTGGGTGCTGGCCTATCAATTCCCCGGTGAAACTGCTCTAAAGCCCTACTCACAAAAATGGTGAGGATGTTCCTCATTTTTCTACACCCTTCTTTGACATTACCCTATATCGAAGACAATTTTTTATTGATTCCAACATGAAATTGAAAAACTCGAAATTCCTCCCGTTTGAAATTGCAAATGGTACGAAGCAATTTTGTTTATAAACGTTTTTGTTAGAAGTGCTTTATAAAAATAAAAATAAAAACGTTAATCCAAGTTCTTTCTAGAAAAGCATTTACATCCGGAATAAGCACATATGATCCAGAATCATGAAAAACTCTAAATCCTAAACCCTAATAAAAACCCTCGTAAAAAGCGGTTATGTAAAACCCCAAACTCTAAACCCTAGTAAAAATCGTTTTTATAATTGTCAAAAAATCACTTTTAACCTTTTCAGAAACAGTCTCGAAGAAGTACCTACTCAATCCACCGAAATCAAGTGTAAATGTTATGCACTTCAAAAGACAAAAAAAAGGATGCACAAACCCAGCTGGACCAGTGTGCTTACTAAGCCCTGCCCGAAATTGGTGGTGATTATCTCTTTGGTTTCTTCCCCAAATGCAAAGTAACCCAGAACTCCGAATGATCCGTAGATCAGAGCTATGAATGCCATGCACAATGCCAGGACTTTCCCGAAATTCTCTTTGTTTTTGGCTTCGGATTCGAGGGGGAGGATCATTCCGATTCCCTCGAAGGCGTAAACTGCCACGCCGAGGCCGTAGAAGAAGACGGAGAAGCCGCCGAACGCCTGCAAAGCCGGTTTGTTTTGGAGGAAGATTATGGCGTCTTCTACCATTACAACTCCCATGGCGCCGAGGTCGACGACGTCGGCGAAAATGCTCAGGTTTCAAAAAAAAAAAAAAAAAAAAAAAAAAAAAGGAAGAATATCTACTGTCTCAGTGATCCTCACACATTGCATTAAGTTGTTACAATTGGTGAAAATAATCAGCAAATGTAGCATTAAAATACAATTCCGCAGCAGCAAATTAAAACTGAATTGATTAACCCCCTCAAGGGGCTCAACCAAAATCAAGCTTTGGGTGCAATAATCTCAGCCACTGAAGACCAAGTCCCAGACACCACAATCACCACACCCACCACCACAATACACCCATCCAAACCGCTCCCAAACCAACTCAGCTCATCCCTAAACACCATCAGATGAAACAAAGCAGGCAGCACAAACCCCAGCGCCACACACACGCTGCTCCCCACCAGCGACAAAAAATCTGCAAAATTCGGCACCAGCAGCGCCACCAGGCTCACCCCAAAAACCAGCAGCCACCGCACCCACAGGGAGTAGGTGGAGCCGCAGAACCGCCGCTCCACCACTTCGAAAACCGGGTTCATCATTAATGGGAGAGTGAAGAACAGGTTTATGCACAAACCCAGCTGGACCAGTGTGCTTACTAAGCCCTGCCCGAAATTGGTGGTGATTATCTCTTTGGTTTCTTCCCCAAATGCAAAGTAACCCAGAACTCCGAATGATCCGTAGATCAGAGCTATGAATGCCATGCACAATGCCAGGACTTTCCCGAAATTCTCTTTGTTTTTGGCTTCGGATTCGAGGGGGAGGATCATTCCGATTCCCTCGAAGGCGTAAACTGCCACGCCGAGGCCGTAGAAGAAGACGGAGAAGCCGCCGAACGCCTGCAAAGCCGGTTTGTTTTGGAGGAAGATTATGGCGTCTTCTACCATTACAACTCCCATGGCGCCGAGGTCGACGACGTCGGCGAAAATGCTCAGAGGGGCGAGATGGGTCAGGGTGGGAATCGAATTCAGACCCAACTGGAATGGGAAACAGCCCCAGAGGTAGATTGATTTCGGGGTCAGACCAAGAATCCGGTCCGGGCCGGAGTAATTGAAGACGAAGGCTAAAGTGTTTGATATGAAGATTAGGTAGCTGATGCAGAACCCGGCCTGGGCGAGGACGATCATGACGTCGACGGAGAACCGGCCGATTGGGCCACAGACGGCGAAACCAAGGTCGCCGAAAGACGCGATCTTTGAGAGGCCGCCACAGTGGAGGGAGTCGAGCTTGCGGCGGGTGTGGATTAGGAGCATCATACAGTGGTAGGTTAGGAAGGCGACGGAGAAGAGCATGAGGGAGCCGAAGACCCAGCCGGTTTTCTTGAAGGTGTAGGGTAGACCCAGCACGCCGGCGCCGACGATGGCGATGAAGACGTTGGCGAAGGTTTTGGATTGGGAGGAGAGCTTGCTGGGTTTGGAGAGGAGTGGAGTGTCTTCTCGGGGGAAGGGAGGTAGGGTGTTGGTGGAGGAGCTGGCTTCTTTGTCGAACACCACCATGGCTGCTGCCGCTCTGTGCCGCTGGGTGGACAATTGCAAGTTCCTAATTTTCTAGGGGTGGAAGTGAGAAATTTGGAAATTTGGGGGTTTGGGTTTTGGGATTTTGATTGGGAAGAGGGAGTAATAGAATTTGGAGATTGGATTGGAGTGAGAATTGGTGGAAATTGGGATTTGGGAAAGATGATTTTTTTTTTTGGGTAAAAGTTGGGAAAGATGATGGGTATGGGGATGTGGGGGGATGCTGGGTAGCTGGGTATTCTATTTCTATTTGAGCAAGTTATTGGAAGCGGCCAAAAAGTCAAATAAGAATAATCGGCATTTATCCAAAGACCAACATTGAAAATCTATAGCATAAATATCTAAACCACTAAACCAAATCTTAGCATATAAAATTTCACACTTCTTGGTACTTTCCCATTCTCACACTCTCGTTTTTGCATACCAATCGTAACCTAAACCCTCGTGAGTGCGGCACACACCTTTTTGTTTGTTTCGGAGCCGTTTTGACGGAGCGTACTAAACTCACTACGTATCACACTCCTTGCAGCACGAGTTGACGACAATCATGTATTACCTGTGTCCGCGCCCAGACTCAAAGGGTGTGTGACACGGCTTGGAGTCTTGCAATTTGAGCAAGCGGATCCAAGGTGTATTTAGTTGAGTCAAGACTATATGGGTGCGTTTGTTGCATCGGACTATCTCGGACTGGACTAACTTTAGGGACTAAGCTGGACTGGCTTAGACTAGACTAAACTGAACTGATTTAGTGAAGCGTTTGGTGCAGTGTCGGACTAAGAAGTAGGATTCTAATATTATATTATTTAATCTATATCTATAATATTTTATTATTTACTTAATATATATTTATTAATATTCTATTATTAATTTATCTTTTATTTTCTAGATTCTTTCTTTCCAGCTAACCTCTTTTTTTTTTTCCCTGTCGTTTCTCTCCCCTTTCCTCTGTGTATCCAAGTTTCTTCGCTCCTTTTCTCCCTTTGTTGCACAGACTGTTCGAATTAAAATCACAAAAAATGGAGACTTGCCTTCCCCCGAAAAACCCCAACCCCTCCCTCTCAAGCTTAGCATCGCCAATTCAATGGCAGCCATGGTGAGTTTTCATGTTCAGCTCATTCTCTCTCTTCCCTTAGTTTTTCCTTTCAAATCCCTCTCTCTTCCCTTTGCCTCTTTTCCCATCCAACTTCACTTGTTCTTCCATGGGTGGGGATTGAAGTTGCAGACGGCACGGGTGGGTGGGGCTGGGTATGGTCGTGGGCAGGGATTGGAGTTGCAGACGGCAAAGGGTGGGTGGAGGAAGACGAGATGGATGAACCCAACCATCGAAAATCGAGGTCCAGGGAGATGCCGTCGAAAATTGAAGGCAAAGATAGATGAACCAGCCGTCGAAATCAAGGTCGAGGTCTATGCCGTAAAAAATTGGAGACCGAGATGGATGAACCTAGCCGTAAAAAAATTTCTATGTTCCAAGTTCCAGCTTTCATTGAAGCCTATGCCGTAGAAAATCGAGGTCGATGAACCTAGGGCAGTGAAGCAGATGAAGGCAATAAAGGATGCAACAAGAATGGACGAAGGCAAAAGAGGATGATGGAAGGTCTTAGCTAAACCCGTGGGTGTTGGGGTCTCTCGCTAAGACCGGCTAATGAAGCCGTTTGTGAAAGCGAGTCCCACTTAGTGCCTTTAATCTTAGTCCCGTAAGCCACCAAACACAAGACTACAATCCAATCCAATCCAGTGAAGGCTAAGAAGGGTAAACAAACGCCCCCTATGAGTATCAGGTGTTTTCACAAACCCCTTCCATCAATCTTTGACGAAAAAACACCATTCCATCAATCTAATCTTGCAATCAAAACCCCAATCCCTTTTTAAATTATTTATTTATTTTAAGGGTAATGTTAGGGGAGAACAAAATTTTAACCTAAATTTTGCAAATTATGTGATGTGGTTGTTGATGATTGAATTATTATTAAGTGTTGATTAACGTGCTTATTTTCTACTGATGACACATTATATGATTTGCAAATTTAATCCACCCACAATTACTCTAATTTTAAATATCATAACAGAGGATCCTCATTATTTTTTGTACTGTATTTGGATTATAATTATAATTTTAATTGAAATCTTGGTAGAACAAACCTAACTTTGTTTTGGAGTTCATGAGAGACGGGCTAAATTACAGGTGTCTTTTGAATGTTCCGTATACTAATTCTCATTGATATGGGCAAACAAGCACCAGAAGAAATGAATTTTCTAATTTTCTACCATTTTTTAATTTTAGGACCTTTCTGTTGAATTCACATAACTTGAATTGAACCTACAAAAACAACAAAGACGGATGCGTGAACATTTCCAACTTTTCAACCAATTAATATATAAACAAAGAGCCGTCTTCAAGAGAGACAATATGACGTACGACGTATCATCAGTTGCATACAATCACATTACGAAAGATATACGAAAATCACAATTTCTGGCCGAAGGCATAAAGCCAGATGCCTAAACACATTATCCAGTTCCTATCCTACCTGGTTGGCCCACTTCACTTTCCTTGCACACACCCATCATCAAAACATGAACATCAAATGTTGATGCAACATGAAAGAAACCATGATTAAAATCATCTCTTTCATCAGCCCGAAGGAGCCACGACCATTGGTACCTTTGCCATGCGGTAGGGCAAGAGACCTGTTCGTGGGTTCGGGAAGTTTGATGAACTACTGGTCGCTCTCCTCACAAACCACAACTAATAACATCCTCCAACTCTTATTAACAGCTCAAACGCTTCACCCAATCAATTTTCCATATACACACAAATATAAGACACTACTGTAGAAACTAGAACCACCAACCCCTTTGTTCTCCCTCCGTTGTTTCCAAATTTCCGAAACTCAATTCCATCCTACCCCTTCAACTCAAACCTCTAATAACGTATCAACGCAATAGAATTTTAATTGATACTGTCTGTTTTCTGATCATTAAACAAACTCAAGATGTTAAAACAATCACAAACTGAAATTTCCAGCCATAGCTACTACCGTATCCCTTCCGGGAAACCACGTCCCAACCTGGCCAACTAAATGTACTCTTAAACATATCCAAATGACATAAACAAACAGAAAAAGAAAAATCTCAATTCTGCCTAGGATCAAAGTACACTGATATTTGAAATCGAGCACGGCATTTTTCATTCAATCAACATGATGAATTTCTTAAGTTACTAATCACGACACTCAAATGCATAGACAGAAACATCATAAGCAAAACAAGGCTAGTTTAACGAAACGAAAGCCGTCCTCGTTCCTCATTCAAATCAAAATCTACCACGAAATCACAAGCAGAAAAGAGTTGCTCAATTGCACTAATCCCATGACCATCACTAACATAATTATTGATAATCAAACTTTCCAACGTCGTACTGGTCAAAACCTTAAATCCAACAAAAAGACACATGCTTTGCCCAAAACAACAATCACAATCAAACCTAGGGTTTCAAAATTGGACATTTTCCTCCCAAATCATTCCAATTCCATAGCAACCTTAATCCCCATAGAATTAGCCGTACCAATAACCGACTTACATATGGACTCCAACGGCATGTACTGGCAATACGGGTCGGACTGCTTCACCTTCGCGATCTCGTACACGTGCCTCACCGATAGCGTCGACGCCACCGCGTGTCCTGGACGACTGCTGCCAGACTCGATCCCGGCGGCCTTCTTCAAGTACCAGGTGACGGATGGCGACCTCACAGTGAACTCGAAGGTGTTGTCTTTGAAGGCGGTGATGATCACCGCCATGGGGGTTTCGGGTTTGTACTTTTGGGTCCGGGCGTTGAAGTCCTTGCAGAAGGCCATCAGGTTTAGCCTGTATTGACCCAGAGCGGGACCCACCGGAGCTACGGGTCGGGCGGCTCCCGCCGGGACTGTAAGGCGGATCGTCGCCGCCACGGGTCGTCGGGTTAGGATTTCCTTCAGGGTTGACATGGGTTTTGCCGCTCGACTACAAACGCTCACGGCTCACTCACTTTGCAGGTGTGGGGTTTTTGGGAAATGGAGAGCGAAGCAAGTAGGAGCAGGCCTTGTTGGGCTGGGCCGCTGGTTTAATACTCATTGGCCCAGACCATTATCATCACTTTAGTTTTTCATTTATAATCTTTAGGTTTTTTAGGACCCCAATATGAGGTTTTCGGTACGTTATTCCAAGTGGTTGGAAAGAAAACAGACTTGCAATGCAAATAACTTTAATTTTCTTGCCCGTGGATTAGAGTAATTTAGAATATTGTCTCGTTAAGGAGTCGATGTCGATATCAATTGCATGACTTTACAATAAGCAGTAACTCAAGGACAAGAAAATGAGAGGGAAAGGGAAAAAGGCTTTATACATGATCCATATTTGTTAAAAGTTCTACATATAGGAGGACTACTTGTAGAGTTTGCTATTTAAATCCTATAACCAAGCTGAAAGTAAGCTGATTGGTGCAAGAGAGCCTTGCAGCAACTTATGCAGTTCTAACATTAAAAAAAAAAATTCTGATTTTAAAGAATCAAATTCGAGATTGTTTCGTATCTCAAATTGTACAGGACGTATGGTTAAAAGAAATCTGGAAGGCGAGGCCGCAGCAGGGTGCAGGAGCGACTCAGAAAAATCCCCGACAGGGGGTGTAAGCTCCATCTGTATCTATGCAAGTCCATCTGTTCAAATGGTGCTTAAGACACCCTTGAGAAGGTCCAACCCTTCAGCTGAAATGCTCCTTCTCTTGTGGGATTTAGATATTTCGGTTTTAGGAGGTGGATCTTCGGAGAAACAGACCACGACAACAGTGAGGTTATCGCACGTGTTTCGTTGGAGTGCTTCCTTGACAAGCGCTTTTGAACATCTCTCGGGATCATTGTGCTGCATGAGCTCCTTCCTCACCATTGTAACTGCGCACTGGCTGCTCATCACATCCCACAAGCCATCACAGCCCATTATCAAGAACTCATCTTCTTCTGTTAGGACAATTTCCTCCAACTCTGGCTCGGAGCTCAAGGGGCTTTTTGAACCTTTTGAGCCCTTGATATGCCAGTCTCCAAGAGCACGCGCTACGGATAGTTGGCCATTGAGGTAGCCGTCATAGATAACACCACCCAGCTTTTCAATTCTTAATCTTTCAGAGGTGCAGTTAGGTTTGTGATCTTTAGATAGCTCAATTGCCCTTCCCCGCTTGCCCAACACAGCTCGACAGTCCCCAGCATTAGCGATTAGCATGGTCCTGAAAGCATACAGCAGCATTCGAGATAAAGTAAAAATTTGTAGACGCAAAGTTTAATCATATTGTTTCGACTTTTTCAATGATTAATCAGCGCCAACAAACGTAATATTAGATCTAAATGTTGATAATCATAGACAGATAGATCAAGTGTAATTGCTCACCTTCCTAAGATCAGGGCAGTCAAGGCAGTGGTACCGGAGGACTTGTCGACAGAGCTAGCATCTGCAAAAGCATGATCAGCCTTCACAAAAGCGCTTCTAACTGCCTTTTTAATGCCAGATGGGAAGTGAGAGTCTTCAACGATGAATTTAAGGATGTTGCTTTTGATGAATGACGCTGCATCAACACCATTATGTCCATCAAAGACCTGTGGAAATCAACAAAATTTCAGTAAGAGTTCAATTAATAAGATGGCCTTGTCAAAAAGAAACTATGGAAAATTCTAAGTATGGTTGTCCCTGCATAAAAAAGTACCACTCAAAAAGAAATCAACTAGTCCAAGTTACGTACCCCATAAAATGCCCCAGGAGAAGGCAAGTTTTCAATTTCACCAATGTGATCATGGAGATTATCTACGCAACTGTGCTCATCCTCCATGTACTGTTTAGGTCCTTTCTCAGAGCAGCTTCCTGAGCGGAATACAAATACGTACTCAGCTGTCTCACTTGCCGGTGACTTCAATCCCATATTTCCAATATCTGAATCCTATGAAAAAGGACAGTGTAGAGGAATAATTAGTTAATTTTTTTCTTCTTCTGGATAAGATGTTAATCCATTTAAGCATACTAATTAACGCATTTTGTGTCAGTTAAGCATTGTATCATTGACCTCGGAAAGTTTATCTATATGCAACAGAAACATGGATTGCATGCTACAAGGATCAATAAGGATCCCATAAGGCATTACCCTCTAGAACAACTATCAATGCATTTCTTTGGTTTCCAATTGAGGCGTGCCGATCTGCACAGTTTCGTTAAGAAAAAACCAGATATTTTGCAGACATTGTCCCATCAAATTTCAGGGTTGGCATATTAAGATAACAGTTGAACAAGTTTACTGGTAATTCTCTGACCACTGCAACACGTCGAAAAATTGTTTCCATTTTGAATCTAGATCATTCTCTAAATATTACGCACAAAACCCAGATTCATTTCTGCTGTTATCATTCAAATTCCTCCACAATGCAATAAATACATCAGTAGTACAATTCGTTCTTTCCTGATTTACTTCCCAGTTCCCACTAAACACAATCAAACACATGTTCTTAATTAACAATGTAAAATCGACCCTTTTCGCGCACGGTATCTATCTCTTATCTCTCCGGTTTTGATGAAGAAAGAGAATGTGCATTGTGCATAAATGCATACAAAGCACAATCATTTGCATACCCAATTCATAAAAAAATGCAGATTAAGAAGGAAAAAGAAGCTTCGCTCAACTTACTGATTCGGTCAACAACGCATAGCTAGTGCAATTTCGCATAACCGAGAGGTTTCTCGGAGGCTTTCCGGTAGGAATGTGGTTCGAATTGGCCAAAGCGTCGACGTTTTGGTCTTCCATGATCGGCATTCCACCTCCCTTTAAGCACCCAACATCCAATCTGGTGACCTGTAGCGAGATATCTGCAGTTCCTGAAGCCATTAATCTCTCCTTCCTAACCCATCAATCTCTCTCTCAACCCTTTTCAACTAAACCACCATAACTTCAGCCAAAAGGCAAAAGCAGCTGTCACACAACCCCCATTTGCTTACAGAAAAAGCACTTCTCCACAATCAATGCCTCCAAAAGCCAAAACCCAGCTATCAAAAACCATCAAGCGCTTGATCCAAGATTCAGAATTTCACACAACAGATCAAGAAAGCAAGCTTCTACTGCAACTCCAAGCCTCTGTTTTTCCAAAAGATTTGATTTTTCGAGTCGTTCCGGAAAATACAGATCGAAATTTACAAAACCCAGATCAAGAATTCAGCAAAAAAGCAAGAATTCAAAATCCCAAATGAAGTAATTCGAGAAAGATATACAGACGTGGGAAGAAAAACAGAGAGCCTAAGACCATAGCATAGCAGTAGGGAAGGGGGAACCGTTGGAGGAGGAAAGAGAGAGATAACTTTGCGTATGATGTGTAGCTGGTTGACTGGCGATTCCAGCTTTTCCGGTCGACATTGTAGCGCCAAGCAAGGAAGGGGGAGTTGGGGTACTGACACGTGTAAGCCTTTGTGGAAATGAGTTATTGGTATTATTGTGGTAGTTCTTTAATCTTGGATCTCTTTGGAAACAGATTTTTCAGTGGGACAGTGTGACCGGCACACAAGGTGCTGCTGCACGAAGTGTCATTATACAAATGATGAAATATGTATGTTAAAAAATTAATAACTTAAAAATAAAATTTTTCATCATTTACATAAAAACACGTGACATACCACTCGTGTTCAATTAAATAATCGTATTTCAGTCCTCATCCTCACTTTCACCTGTCATACTAATAGCATCCCCTTAGTTACCTTTGAGTTACAACTTGCCAAATATTAGCTTCCTTCCCTTTAAATGCTGGATAGGAGTTTATAAGGTGCTTATAACTTACAGTACATTAACAGGGACCACAAGTGCAAAGAAATATAGTGGTTGTGGAGTGTCGTTTTCTTTTGAGATTTTCCTTGTGACCCCTTAGGCTTGGTCGTTGTTGTTAACTAATAATTAGTTGACAGGAAATAATGGTTATGTTTGAGATTATTAGGGAATTAACTATAAAAAAATAAGTTTGAATACCATTTTGATTTGGTATTCAAAAGATATAGTATTTGGAATCGTCATTCAGCATAAACCGAACGAAACTGGCATGAACTGAATTGTACGATTTTAGTAATAAATTTAAGTAGAACTGCATTGAACTGGACCGTTAATATTTTCTAATTCCGATTCCAGTTTAGGGGTGGAACCCTGTCAAATTGAACCGTGCTACGGAGCCACGAGGTGGGAAGAGGTTAGACCAATGGATCTTTGATGCTTAAGGTAGTATATCTGAAAAGAGTGAGTGTTTAGGGCTTGTATGTGTAGTAAAAGCTTACCAAAGTTTGGTGGAGATGAGGTATTTATAGGGAGGTGGCCGACCTATATGTAGGATTTTGCCCTACACTTGGCAACTTCCCATTGGCCAATGTTATGTCAATCGTAGGATGAATGATGAAATAATATTACGAAGATATTAATTAGATTATAATATCTTGGGATGACGATGGAGGATTACTTACTTGATTAAATTGATCTTCAATTGGGAATATATTAAAGATATGATTTGGTAATTCATCATATCTTTAATGCATTTGACTTTTTCATGCCACGAGCACGAGAGCTCTGAGCAGTCGTGTTTGTTGCTTGAATTTCCAGGAATGCTAAGCTGCGCATGAGAATATTTGTGTGCCCTACCCATCTAATGAGGACAATCTAATCTTCTTCGGGATAAAATTCATGTATCACCTTTAAGATTTTTTGCTCCACACTAACTTGCCCTGGTAGTTGATAGGTGTTTTTTTTTTTTTCCTTCAAATTTGCATGCATGTCTTTGAATTGACTCTAGTGGAATATTGTATATGACAAATGAATTGAAATGTCGAATACTTCAGAACCAAAAGGAGCTTCTCCACCACCATAAAAAAAAAAACCTTTTTCTTTCTGTTGAAAATAATATAACTTGTAGTTTAGTTATTTATATCTTTAATAATTTATTCAAACTAAAGTTAAAATCATCGTTCCCAAATTAAAATAAGCATTGTTTTTAAAACTCCAAATAAAAGTTTTTCATTTTTTTTAAATTGTAATATTTGTTGATGCACAAAATCGGCGAGTACTTTGGTACAACAGAAAGTGTCAAGTTTGTGACCTTCGCTAGATTGCTCTGGTCATTAGTGTGGATAAGTATGTAAATGAATAGAGATAGGGAAGCAAACAACACAAGATGTACGTGGTTCACCCAGATTGGCTACGTCTACAGAGTATAAGAGTTCTCATTAGTTGTGAAGGGTTTACACAAATACATAGGTTCAAGCTCTCTTTTAGTGAGTTCTAGTGAATAGTTTAGTACAAATGACATTAGGGATTATTGTGGGAGAATGATCCCCTTTTATATAAGAGAGTTTCTAGCTTTGTTCTGACATTGACACGTGTCGTGTTGTGATTGGCCTCTGATATCGACACGTGTCGTGCTATGATTGGCTTCTGATACCGACATGTGTCGTGTTGTGATTGGTCTCCTGGTTGGAGGAAAAGTCTTGTGGGTCATTGACGGTATGCTGTTGACCGGTGCTTAGTAGTTTCGGGATTGGTCAAGTATGGTACAAACAATATTATTACTTAGTGGAAAAAAGACGATAAAATGTCACTCCCCTAACAATCATTCAATGGTCGTACTTACCAACAACAGTCTTTCAAGCTCTGCAGCTGTCACAAGAACGAAAAATTATTGTATAGTATTGAAATACGATTATCTAATTGAACGGATTGAAGTGCTATAACATGTGAATTGACCATAGAACGGTTGATTTATACATTAAGCTATAGTATTAGTATATCACTAAATATACAATCTTATATAACATATGAATGAACTGATCATACGACGCGATTGTGCTCCACTACTAGGAAAAAGAAGCCCTCATTGTCTTGCAACTTTCCATCTTTTCCTTTTTCATGTGTAAATCCAAAGCATCATATCATATATACTAAAACCCGTAAGGGTTGGTCACTGTGGATGACCAGTGGATTTCCGATTTTGTCCTCGCCCATTCTTCTTTTATTTCAACTTTGCCCCTTTTGCTTTGCTGTCAGATTCCAAACTCGGGTGGCACTGTTTTAGGGCAGTGTGCTTCCCTTTTTGCCCCTGCTTGATTTGTTTAATTGCATTTGTGCCATGCTTCACACGTGTTGGTCATCGTGCTCCATTCTTTTTGTTTTTACTCTTCCGGACTCTTCTGGTGTATTTTAACATGGTGTCCAATAGAAGTCTCTCGACTTCTTCCTCAGAAATCGCAGAAATCCAAAAAGGAAAAAACTGTGCTCTGCAACCGATTAGCGATTTCGATTTCGCTTCGTGAGATCTGTTCGATCTTTGCTTCCTCATCTGTTCAATCTCTTCGCCACGCCATCGTGCTCCCAATTTAGCCTTTGATAGGTGATTAAATCTCACTTCTTCTCAACTACCCAAAAGCCAAATATTTGATTTTTTTTTTTGTGCTTTGTTACTTCTTTGTTGAAATTTGGTGGTGAAATGTCTTCCATTTTGTTCCGTCTCTTTTCCTTTTCATTTGCTCTCTCTCCATCTCTTCGTCTGTCTCTCCGTTTCGATTTTGATTCCGTCGTCTAGAAAGGCATTTTGGATTTTTTTGGTTGTTTTCCAAAAACCAATCGCGCCGTTTTAGGTGTGTTGCTTCATCCGCATCTTATTTTCTGTTTGGTTAGCAAGAAATTTTTTTTTAATTGATTAGTGTAAAATTCAAGTCTTGCCGTTTTGTGCTGAGCGTTTTCTTAATTTTTTTCGTACTTTGTGTGTGGATGTTTGATCTCATTTCGTTTTTTGTTGCAAGAAACATTGGTCTTTGAATTTTAAGGTTTTATTGTACAAGCTTGCAAGCCCTTTCTGGGTGAGGTATATAATTTATATTTTTGTTCTTAAATCTTTTTCCAACAGAATTTTTAATTTTTTTTGGTCCTGTTTCGTTTTTGGTGGGATGATTAATTATTGGGGTTTCCTTTGTCTGTTTGGGTTTTTAGTATGGGTTGTGATTTGGTTGTTTTTTATTTCCAGGGAGAAGTGTTCATGGTTTATGAGTTTGGATTTTTAGTGTGGGTGTATGATTTGGTTGTTTTTTATTTCAGGAAACGTTGCCGTTCGAATTTTATGGTTTTTGTATAGAAGTTTGCAGGCCCCTTCTGATTAAGGTATATAATTTATGTTCCTCCTCTTATATCTTTTGTTGAACAAAATTTAAAATTTTTTTGGGTCGTGTTTAGTTTGCGGATCTATTTTCTGTAAAAAAAAAAATGGTGATAATTAATTTTGGTACAGAAAATTGGTGATAATTAACTTTGAGGTTGTGTTGTATATGGATTTTTAGTGTGGGTATATGATTTGGTTTTTTTATTTTCAGGAAGCAGTGGCCATCGTTTTTGCCGCTTTTGTATGTACGATTCCAGATGCGTGAGGTATAGAATCTTCAAATTGCTCACCTTAAGTAGACAACGGCGTGCATATGTAGTTTATCATTGAATAATCAACCTCTCATCACTAAATTATCGTTTAAGTTTGTTTTTAATTTAGTTCACAAATGAATCAACCAAGTTATCATGCCATATTGATACGAAATTATAAAGCAATGTCGACCATATTTTGTTTGTTTTTTTTTTATTTTTTCATTCTTTTGAGATATATTATTCATATATATCATAGATGATGAACAATAAAAGAAATTAAATGCCGCTTTGGATGATAAGTTGATGTTGATGACAAGTACTATTGATGATACCCACCATTTCTCATCTGTTCTAATGCTGCAGGTATGTATATTATGTAACAAGTTCTCTATCAGTTTGTTAATATCCATAACCAATACAGGTTTTCAAACACTTACACAGGTTTGTATTTCAATGAAAAAATTCTAGGAAAAACAAAAGGAGGTTGAGCCCATCTACATAGGGAGTCGAAAGAAAAATTAAACTCAAAATTAGAGAATGAGAATGCGTCTGATGAAAAATAGGAAATGAACACATATAAGGTAATGTCACAAGGTGAGATTTCAGTATGAAATTTTCATTGTCATACTGATTAATGCTTTTAAACCAATTGGTATAGATTCTATTTGTAGTTTCTTTTGCTTGATCAATTTACATTACTTTTTTGAACCAAATGCAAGTTCCAATATTGCGATAACAGAATAAATTAATTGAAATTGAAGCTTTTTCTGATTGAGAAATCTCTTTTTGTTTAAATAGTGTTACAAGTTTTGTCTTTATTATTTTGCCAATAGGTGGACTTAAAAAGGATCAAGTATGTAGGGGAATGGTAGGATCAACATATCAAAGGTAGAGATTGACTCTTTCTCTCATGTTAAACTTATACTGTGATGTTTATTATTATTAAATTTTGAAAAAATAATTGCTTATCATAACCTTATCACAATACTAAATAACAGGGAGAAAGATGAAAAATAGAGAGGAATCTATTTGATTGTATGTTTACTTTGGAGATTTTGGATAACAGTCATGAATTATGGTCTTAGTGCATCTCTATTTTTTTTCTTCACGTTTTTGCATACTGTTTATAGCTAAATGATTTTTATTTGGGTCTTCCAAATTTTTAACTATTACTCTGAATCTCTGATGAAGTTTTATTAATTTTTTATTCATTGGTTTCAAGTATGGCCGTTGACTATGTGAATTTTAAGTTTTGCACAATTAAAGAGACTAGATGGTAATGTTTCATTTCTCTCTTTCTCCCTTCTTATTTTCTCAGCCACGAGTCTTAATAAGATACGACTGACTAAGAATTTGTTAATCATTTTAACACGTATGACATAAGATATTTACTTTTTATGATACATTTCTAATTTTTGCAAATTACTTACTTGATTTACTATTGTTATATGGTTGGCAGAATTTTATGTTAAGTGTGTCACTATATTGTTGTAATAGTTAAATTGGATGTAATATGAAGTGTTGACATAAAACTAGGCACAACTAATTATCTTTCACTTCTTGAGATACAATCATTGTTTGATTTAGCCTATAACTAATAAATCTTTAATTATAATTGGTTTTTTTTAGTTTACTTGGATCAGAACTGATAACCGTATAAAAAGGCAGTAAAAATTAAAGTCTGCCTGTTCTGATGACAACTGATAAATATACAGGTCTGCACGTATACTGGTTGATGAAAAGGTGAGCAATCATTACTTAATGATCTTAAGTAATAAACACTTGGTATTGCTCATTGAAAATTTGTTAATTGTTTCAATGCATATGATCTAACGTTTTTGCTTTCTGTAATAAACACTATCTAGGATCTTTATTTTTTGGGTCAAAAACACTGTTTGGGATCTTTTTGTCATCTTTAGACATTGCTTGATTTTGTATTGTCAAATGATATATATTTTCATAATCATTGTGTAATCATTGTGTCTGTATATTATATGGATTTATTTTTTATAATATTCAGTGTTCTATTCTTTGTATTATATCTTTTTATACTTAAAACAACTTTTTTAAAGTGTTAATTAAAATGGTTAATTGATAGTTAGTGTTTGCCTATGCATATTATTGTGTAGTATTTACTATGCACATGCATATTCATGTTATGCTATATGTAATGTTCACTGTTATTCACTTATTCACATGATATTTAACAATATTTTTTTCTTGCATTTTTTCCCATGCTGAATTGTCAAGCGACAATTCAATATAGATAAATGAATTTTGTTTCTTCACTGTTAATCTACTAATGCTAGGGATAATTTAAGCTTCTACATTCTTAACATTTTTCATATTTGACTTGTAGGATTAGTGTCAATGTACACCTTTCCGCAACTATTTGTTGTCTTTTTCCCTTACTCTGTATAATTTTAGTCAAATTGAACTACTTTTTAAAACTTGAGATTTAACTGAAATGCCAAGAACTTAGTTAAATGAAAGTTTACTTTGGTTTGATGACATTTACATGATTATTAGGTCCACAATCATTGGATGCATTATCTTTTGTATGTTTTAATCATAATTTGTCATAAAATTTTCAATCCCACAACAACGCGCGGGTCACACTTTCTAGTACTTTACTAAAACCGAATTCCAAACACAGCAGACAGTATTAGAGAATCTGCACCAATTATGAAACCAAGGACATGTAACAAAGTCGGTTCAAGTGGAAGATTACAATCCAATAAAAGAAAGCCCTCATTATTGACTAATCTTTTTTGCTTTATGGGTCGATTCAATTTTCAATGAGAGAGAGGTGGGCGCCGCAAAAAGCTGCCACACGAGAAAAACGAGATAACAAAAGTTTATCAGTGTTGGTGAGTGGGCAGCGTGGCCCTCTGGATGCAAAGGTTGAGGAACCTCTTCTATGATTTCGAAGATTATAAGAATCTTCACATTTTATTCGTTCATTATATATTATGTGATTAATTTTTATTAGGTACTATTTGTATTTAATTTTAGATAAAAAAAATTTAAAATGATTTCTGACTGTATGATGTACGATGATTGAATAGAATATAAAGATCCCTAAAATCCTCACAAAAAAAATTTCGGATAGAATCCAAATCCAGATTTTTTTTTTTTTTTAACAAAATGCGAGCCTTGTTATTTTGTCATTTACATTAGGTTTCAGAATTTTTTTTTATTAAATAAAAGTTAATTTTTTTATTAAGAAAAGGTTGACCAATTTTTTTTAGTAAAATTCTATTTTAAATGATATTATACGCGCTTTTGGCTATTTGAAATTTATAATGAGCCCTAAAACTTGAATGACTTTTATGTTACGAACAAACTATAATTATTATTTTTCATGTCAATTATGTACTAATATGTGTAAATAATTTACACATAGCATTTTATTATTGAGAGAACATTATAGTAGTCGAGTACTTATGTTAAGACATGACAAGATGAGATGTGACAAGCAAAGCAAGAATCTTAGAATAGTATTTGGTGTGATATAAAGTTATGAATCTTATCTAGAATAAAACATAGTTCTAAGAGAACTTTGTGAAAATTCCAGCTAAACTAAGCATGATAAATACCAAAAATATATATGACAATATATGAGAATTTCTTGTATATTCATTAATTTCCAAAGTGGAGTATATATATAGGAGTTACAATTGGACAATAGACTACTATTTGTACTTTAACTAATATATAACTCGAAATACTCCTCCTCAAGCTGGAGTAAAGATGCCACGCATGCCCAACTTGTCAAGTGAGTTGGAAAACACACTATTATACACAGCCTTAGTAAGCACATCAACGAGTTGATCTTTAGATCCCACAAATGAAAACATAATAATTCCAGCATCCAATTTCTCCTTGATGAAATGTCGAAAAATCTCCACATGTTTTGTTTGATCATGTTGCACTGGATTATTAGCAATCTCGCTAGCAGCCTTGTTATCACAATGGAGTTTCATAGCACCCTTGAGTTTAAATCCAAGATCTCTCAACAAATTTTTCAACCACAACAACTCACATATACCATGAGACATACCACGAAACTCAGCTTCAACACTTGACCTAACCACCACTTTTTGTTTCTTGCTTCTCCAAGTAACTAGATTACCACCCACAAACGAAAAATATCCATATGTAGATCGACGGTCAGTGATAGAACCTGCCCAATCTGCATTTGTATATCATTCGACATTCAAGTGACCATTCTTAGAGAAAACCAAGCCTCTGCCAGAAGCCATCTTCAAGTACCTCAAAATACGGATTACTGCATCTATATGAGCTTCACTAGGTTAGTGCATAAACTGACTTACCACACTAACTGCATAAGCCATGTCAAGGCGAGTGTAACAACCCTCATCGCCCATGGGAGTGGATTATGTAAGCCTTATATGTATATTCTCATCTCTACCTAGCACGAGGCATTTTGGGAGCTCATTGGCTTCGGGTACCATCGGAACTCTGAAGTTAAACAAGTAGCGTGCGAGAGCAATCCCATGATGGCTGACCTATTGGGAAGTTTTCCTGTGAGTTCCCAGAAACAAAACCGTGAGGGTGTGGTCGTGGCCCAAAGCAGACAATATCGTGCTACGGTGGAGTTGGGCCTGGGATGTGGTGGGGGTCGGGCTGGGATATGACAATTTGGTATCAGAGCCAATCCCTGACTGGAAGTGTGCCGACGATGACGTTGAGCCCCTAAGAGAGGTGGATTGTAACATCCCACATTGCCTAGGGGAGTGGATCTTGTAAGCCTTATATGTATATTCCCATCTTTACCTAGCACGAGGCCTTTTGGGAGCTCACTGGCTTCGGGTTCCATCGGAACTCTGAAGTTAAGCGAGTAGCGCGCGAGAGCAATTCTATGATGGGTGACCTACTGGGAAATTCTCGTGTGAGTTCCCAGAAACAAAACTGTGAGGGCGTGGTCGGGGTCCAAAACGGATAATATCGTGCTACGGTGGAGTCGGGTCCGGAATGTGGTGGGAACCCGGGCCGGGATGTGATAATTTGGTATCAGAACCAATTCCTAGCCGGAAGTGTGCCGACGAGGACGTTGGGCCCTTAAGAGGGGTGGATTGTAACATCCCACATTGCCCAGGGGAGTGGATCCTGTAAGCCTTATATGTATATTCCCATTTCTACCTAACACGAGGCCTTTTGGGAACTCACTGGTTTCAGGTTCCATCGGAACTCAAAAGTTAAGCGAGTAGCACGCGAGAGCAATCCCCATGATGGGTGACCCACTGGGAAGTTCTCGTGTGAGTTCCCAGAAACAAAACTGTGAGGGCGTGGTCGGGGTCCAAAACGGATAATATCGTGCTATGGTGGAGTCGGGCCCGGAATGTGGTGGGAGCCCGGGCCAGGATGTGATAATTTGGTATCAGAACCAATTCCTGGCCGGAAGTGTGCCGACGAGGACGTTAGGCCCCTAAGAGGGGTGAATTGTAACATCCCACATTGCCCAGGGGAGTGGATCCTGTAAGCCTTATATGTATATTCCCATATCTACCTAACACGAGACCTTTTGGGAACTCACTGGTTTCGGATTCCATCGAAACTCCGAAGTTAAACGAGTAGCACGCGAGAGCAATCCCCATGATGGGTGACCCACTGGGAAGTTCTCGTGTGAGTTCCCAAAAACAAAACCGTGAGGGTGTGGTCGGGGCCCAAAACGGACAATATCGTGCTACGGTGGAGTCGGGCTCGGGATGTGGTTGGGGCTCGGGTCGGGATGTGACAGCGAGTGTGAGACAAATAAATTAATCTCCCCATAAGTCTCTGATAATGTTCCTTATGAGTAAGAACTTGATCCGAAAATAAGCCTAGACGATGATTTTGCTCAATCGGAGTATCAACAGGTTTGCAATCTAACAAATCAAGAACATACTTCCGTTGAGACATAAAAATACCATGCTTGGATCGTGCAACCTCGATTCCAAGAAAATTCTTTAATTCACCCAATTCTTTCATCTCAAATTCAGTAGCTAGGTACTTTTGAAGGTGTTGTATCTCATTCTGATCATCACCAGTCACTATCATGTTATCAACATAAATAATCAATGCAGTTAGCTTACCATTTTGTCACTTTAGAAACAAAGTATGATCTAAATGACTCTGGACATACTCAAACTTCTACATTGAACTTATAAACCTCCCAAACCACGCCCTAGGAGATTGTTTCAAACCATACAAACCCTTTCGCAATCTGCACACAACACCTTTTCCATGAAATATTCTGATACCAGTGGGAGATCCATATAAAATTCCTCCTTGAGATCACCATTAAGGAAATCATTCTTAACATCAAACTGCAACATAGGCTAATCTTGATTTGCTGATAAGGATAGAAGAACACGCACAATATTAAGTTTGGCAACAGAAGCAAAAGTCTCCTGATAGTCCACCCCATATGTTTGAGTATAACTCTTAGCAACTAATTTGGCTTTATACCAGTCAATAGAACGATCTGCTTTGTGTTTAATAATGAACACCAATCTACATCCAACAGCTTTCTTCTCGTTTGGCAAAGGAACCAAATCCCAAGTGGAATTATTTTCCAAAGCTTCCATCTCCACTTTCATGGCATTAACCCAATTTGGGTCAGACAAAGCATCGTGCAATTTTGTTGGAATGGATACAATAGATAGTTGACATATGTAAGATGCATATGGTTTGGACAAACACAAAATTGTTGATAAGATACTTGGCTTTGGCATGCATATCAGGCTCATATTGTACTTTAGGTTTTCCACGATTAGCTCATGGAGGCAACTGATAAGTAAAAAAATCATCAGAATTTACCTCATGTATATCACCATCTTGTACCAAATTGTTAGAAGAATCATCATTAGACGAACCATCATCAGACAACTTGTTAGACATACCAGTAGCAAACAGCCGGTCATCAAAAGGTAATTCGTCAGACATACCAACATGCAACTCGTTGGGCATATCTGATCGGTCGTCAGTAGAAATAGTCTCGTGAATGAGAGTTAACTGATCACTATCTATATCCGACTAATCAATATCACACAACATAATAGGTTATATCCCCAACTCTGCCTGTAACACATCATCACCATCTTTTTGAATCTGCACTTCACTCCTCCTCCCTCCTGAAGTGGAGAGTCAGAAGAGGGCTTCACAAAATACGAAACTTCCTCGTGGAAGGTGACATCCATGGCAATATAAGTTTTCTGAGTCGGAGGATAATAACACTTATAGCCTAATGGATTGTTAGCATACCCAATAAATACACATCAGAAATCACACGCATCAAGTTTACTTCGCTGATGAGAGTAGACATGCACATACGCAATACACACCTTCGGAGGAAGTTTGGACACATAAACAAGAGAAACATGTTTTTGTAGCGCATCAAGCAGTGTCTGAAAATCAAGAACCTTACTTGGAACACGATTTATCAAATACACAACAACCAAAACAACATGACCCCACAAATGATTAGGAACACATGTATCCAACATCAAGGAGTGGGCAACCTCCATTATTTGACGATTCTTCCGTTCGGACACACTATTTTGTTAGGGTGTAAATGGAGTAGTCGTCTGGTGAGTAATACCTGGATCATGAAAAAAGCATGCCAAAGTGTGATTCACATATTCTCCTCCGTTATCAGACCTTAAGACCTTAACTTTGGTCTGAAACTGAGTAGCAAAGGAACATCACCATTGCATAAAGTTCTTGAAGAAACAAAGGAACATCACTCTTATTCTTCATCAAGAACACCCAAGTTAATCGAGTACAATCATCAATAAAAGTAACAAACCAACGGAATCCATTAGAAGTAACCTTCGCCGGACCCCACATATCAGAATGTATTAAATCAAATGGTAAAGTAGCTTTAGAATCACTTATGGAAAAGGAAGCACGATGACTCTTAGCCATGACACATGTTTCACACTTGAACTCTAAATCACTACAAGTGCGAAACAAAGAAGGAAATAGATACTTCATATAACTGAATGATGGATGTCCCAATCGTCGATGCCACAACCAAATTTGATGTCTGTCATCCACTTTAGCACTTAAAACTTGATGATTATTTGAACTGGAAACAACAGTATCCTCCATAGTCAAGATGTACAAACCCCTAATTCTTTTACCACGACCAATTATCATGTGAGTGTGAATGTTTTGAAAATAACAATACGTGGGGTATAAGTGAGCAGAACAATATAAGGTATCAAGTAGTTTTTCTACCGACAAAAGATTGCACTTAACATCAGGAACAAGTAAAACATGGACCAGTGATAAGGTTGAAGTAAGAGAGATAGTGTCTTCACCTTTCATAGGGGAAGGTGCTCCATTTGCACTAGTAATATATTGATCACTAATATAGTCACATAACTCATCAAACACTCTAGGGTCACTAGTCACATGATCAGTGGCCCCAATATCAATTATCCATATATTTATTCCACCAAGATGCATAACAGCACTGATTATATTGAGCCTTTTAACTAAACCACAAACAATATATGCACAAAAGATGCGCAACGGAATGAAAACAATTTACCAGAATACTGTTCACACATTGTAGTAGAGCACTGTTCACGACATTGTAGCAAGGCACTGTTCACTACACTGTAGCGAGGCATTGTTTACGGCACTATTCTTCTTCTTTTTTTTTCTTGTTTTTTAATTATGTATTTTTTTAACAAAGGAAATCACAACAAAAGTGGGCACAAAATTAAAGCACACAGGTTACCAAGAGCAAACTGCTCTGATGCTAAGTTAAGCTAAAAATGGTAAATACCAAAAATATATATGACAATATCTAGGAATTTCTTGTATATTCATTAATGTGGGAGTATATATAGGAGTTACAATTGGTATTAGATATGCACTTCGTCAATGTGGGACAAATTTACACTTTAACTAGTATATAACTCACAACAATTCCTCTTAAGCCTATAAATATGTGTGTAAGTTTGTAGGAAGGCAGATTAGATTGGAGAATTGAATAATAGTTGAATGTTTGTATAAACCTCTCTTTTAAAGTAAATATCCTTGTTTGAGTCTCCTAAAGAGTATATCCCAGTTATTGTATAGGTTTTATACGTGATGGTATCAGAGCCTTCCTTTTGTAGGTGGCTCAAGTAAAGTTTTCCCTCATAGTTTGAGTATTCCTTGTTACTCAGATTTTTAGTATGCTTTGCAGTTGCCTGATCTTTTGCATTAGAACTGAATCTCAATAATTTTATTTTTTTTTTGTAAAGAATCTCCTTCATCCTTTTAAGCACCCTTGGGAAGTTGGTAAACACAATGGGCGGTAGCAAAGGTTGGCATTGTAAGTCCCGATGAGGTGTTTCGAAGTCTTCATGTTCGAGGCCGCATGGGTTTAAATCCTCTTGAGGTATCCAGTGTTGACAACAGGGTCGGTCCTGAGAATTTGAAGGTCCTAGGCGAGCCTTCAAAATGGGGCTCTAGAATTCTCAAATTCCCGACTCTTTGTACATTGATATGTCCTTTTATAGTTTGAATATCAACATGCATCCAGCCTTGCTTCTGTTTTTTATAGTTTTCTACAGAGGCTCTTCTTCTAGTGGACTTAGTCCTACTAATGTCACTGCAAGACCTGATGTTGTGAACATCGGCGGGATGTTCACTTTTGATTCTGTCATTGGAAAAATCGCAAAACTCGCAATAACCCTCGCAGTTGAAGATGTCAATTCCTATCCAGAAGTTCTCAAAGGAACAAAGCTGACGCTTATAATGAAAAACACCAAATACAGTGACTTTCTAGGCATCATTGAAGGTACAAGCTTTTGTAACTTTCCCATGTTTTTTCCCCTTTACACAAGTCATGTAATCAAATTCCTCAGTTCAGTTTTAAAAAAAAATGAACACTAAAACCTGTAAACAAAATGGTTATCAACATCCCCGAAGATTTTATTAATTTGTCGTGTTCCTTCTCAGCTTTGCAGTTCATGGAGAATGACACGGTAGCCATAATTGGTCCTCAATACTCAGCAACAGCTCACGTAATCTCACACATATCAGATGAGCTAAAAGTCCCCTTACTATCATTTGCAGCAACAGACCCCACTCTGTCTCCAATTCAGTTCCCGTTCTTTGTTCGAACAACGAGGAGTGACCTCCTTCAGATGGCTGCAGTAGCAGACCTTGTTGGCTACTATGAGTGGAGAAATGTCATAGCAATATATGTAAATGATGATTTCGGGCGGAATGCCATTGCTGCCTTGGGGGACAAACTATCCGAAAAGCGCTGTAAAATTTCGTACAAGGTACCTCTGAGCCCCAAGGCAACCAAAGATAAAATTAGAAAGGCTCTGATTAGTGTGTCTTTAATGGAGTCTAGGATTGTGATCCTGGACATTTATACTAGTTGGGGTTTACAAGTGCTCACCGAAGCGCAAAGCCAAATGATGATGTCGAGTCCATACGTGTGGATTGCTACTGATTGGTTTTCCACTATAATAGATTCAGATCCTTCCTTGTCTTTTGCAGCAACAAATGAGATTCAAGGGGTTCTCACATTGAAAATGTACACACCAGAATCAGAACTCAAAAATAAGTTTAAATCACGGTGGAGCAACTTGACTAGCGCAAGGAGGGTGAATGGCTCTTCCTTCGGGTTAAATAACTATGGTCTATATGCCTATGATTCTGTATGGCTTCTTGCGCATGCCCTTGACTCATTTTTCTCTCGTGGAGGTAATATTTCTTTTGCAAATGACTCAAATTTGAACAAATTAGGAGGAGGGAAGTTGAACCTTGATGCTTTGAACATGTTTAATGGTGGCAGCCAGCTGCTCCAAAGCATTTTAGAGGTTAATACAACTGGATTAACCGGGCAAATTAAGTTTAATCCAGATGGAAATTTGATTAATCCTTCATTTGAAGTGATCAATGTGATTGGTACAGGGACTAGGACTATTGGTTATTGGTCCAATTCTTCTGGCCTGTCACTTGATCCACCAGATAAGTCTCAAAGGGAGCTGCAGTTTAATGGTTCCAGAACCGAAACTCAACGATTATACAGCATCATCTGGCCCGGACAAACAACTCAGAAGCCTCGCGGGTGGGTTTTCCCTGACAACGGAAGAAAGCTCAGGATTGGAGTCCCAAATCGAATTAGCTACAACGAGTTTGTAGGCGTGAAAGGCACTGAGTTCACTGGCTATTGCATTGAGGTCTTTCAAGCCGCCTTAAATGAGTTACCATATGGTGTCCCTTGCCATTTTGTAGCTTTCGGGGATGGTAAAAAAACCCCTGAAACTAAGGAACTTCTGCACAGGGTCCAAATTGGTGTAAGTGCAAAATTCATGTCACAAATCAAAATTATTTGACTTAATTTACCTGACATCAGTATGATTATTAATTTTTCGGTTTCAATCTTTACCCAGGAGTTTGATGGTGTGGTGGGAGATATTACAATCACCACTAGCAGAACAAAGATGGTGTATTTCACACAGCCATACATTGAGTCTGGTCTAGTTGTGGTTGCTCCAATTAGGAAGACGAACTCTAGTGCTTGGGCATTTTTGAGGCCTTTTACTCCAATGATGTGGGGTGTCACAGGCATTTTCTTCCTAGTCGTGGGAGCAGTTGTTTGGATTTTGGAGCGTCGGACTAACTAGGATTTTCAAGGCCGCCCGAGAAAACAATTTGTCACAATTTTTTTGTAATTTCCATCCACATCTCCTAATGCAAAATTGAACTCTGTTAACTGTGCTAATATAATTCTTGTATGTTTATTTGGGGCTTCGCAGGTTTAGCTTTTCAACTCTGTTCTTCTCCCAGAGTAAGTCAAATGCACAAAGAAAATTTCCTTTTGTTAATTTTACTTATATATCAATATAGGCGCAGTCAAGGTGGATAGGGCCGCGTTCTCCCCGCTTTCTGTTCTTATTCTTTGGTAACATTATGCAGAAGAAAAAACTGGCAGCACGCTCGGTCGATTTGTGCCTATCATATGGCTATTTGTGGTTCTAATACTCGACTCAAGCTACATTGCTAGCCTGACATCTATCCTCACTGTCGGGCAGCTTTCTTCACCTGTTAAAGGGATTGAAAGTCTGGTAACCGGCAATGATCCCATTGATTTCCAAAGCGGTTCGTTTGCTGAAAACTACTTAACTGATGAACTAAACATACACAAGTCAAGACTTGTGCCTCTTAACTCCCCAGAAGATTTTGAGAAGGCCTTGAAAGATGGTCCTAGTGCAGGCGGTGTTGCTGCTGTGATTGATGAGCGTGCATACATGGAGCTCTTCCTCTCCATTCGATGTGGATATAGTATGGTAGGTAAAAAATTCACCTGAATGGGATGGGGTTTCGTAAGTATCATATCCCTTCATATCATTCACAAAAGTTCATGACATTTATTTTAGTATAAAGTTTTCGTAGCATATCTCTAGTTTGATATGTTACGTTGTCCTATATATTAATATTCGATAGCATGACAACAAAACGTATCACTCTGGCTAAAACTCGTATATTCGTATAATAGTAGTGTCTTTCGTTTTAGGCCTTTCCAAGGGACTCACCTCTTGCAATTGACATGCCAACTGCGGTGTTGAAACTATCGGAGAAGGGAGATCTTCAAAAGATTCGTGACAAATGGCTGAAGAAAAGTGCTTGCAGTGCAGAAGGAGCGAAGCAAGCCGTAGACCGACTTTCGATGAGTAGCTTTTGGGGCCTCTTTCTACTGAGCGGCATAGCTTGCTTTCTGGCTCTTGTTCTTCACGTTCTTCGCATGGTGCACCAGTACTACAGGTATTATGATTCCGACTGCGAGAGCTCACAAGCGAAAAGCTTTCGATCCTTCATCTCGTTTGTAAATAAAAAGGAAGAGGAAGTGAAAAGCAGAACCAAGAGGAGGAGGACTGAGAAGGCTTCAAATAAAGTAGTGCATGATCAAGATAGTACTTCCATTGATGGTTTGGATCAAAGTGTTTAAACAAATGATGAGTCCCTCTTTTGCTAAGCCAAAAAGCCTAAACATTAGAAACTTAGGGTTGGTTTGGTATTGCTGTGCTTTGAAAAAAAACTGTTTTTGCTGTGCTGTGAGAATAAGCAGCTGTAAAATAAAGCAGCAGAGTGTTTGGTAAACTTTTTTGTAAAAGTGCTTTTGAAAAAAAAAAAAAAAATTAGTATTATAGTGTTTGGTAAACTTTTATGTAAAATAAATGTGAAAAAAGCCGGTTTTTCAAAGTTGAGTTTTGCAGCTTCTTGTTTTTGACTTTTTTTCACCAAAAACTGTGAAAAAAAGCTGAAGCTGAATGTTTACCAAACACAAAAACAGCTCCCAGTTTTTTTCAAAATCACCTTAGTACCAAACCAGACCTTAATTTAGTACTGTAATTAGTATAAAATTAAATCACTTGATGTAAGTTTAATTCAAACAAGCACTTTTGTCATAGACAAATAGATAGTTATTATATAAGTGTTTGTGTGAAGATGTTATGAGTTCAAATCTCATAATCGACGATTGTTTATTTAAAAATTTTATTTTTTTATCAAGAAAAAATTTATTAAAACTTAAAAATCTCTAATACAACTGCTTCTCAAACAATCAAATTTAAAGGCCTCCATGGCCAATAAGGGAAGACAATAATCCCAAAAATGTGGGTTAGCAACATAGAGAGCCATATGAGCTAACTCCTCTACCATGAAATTTTCTTCCCTAAAGATATTGCTTCCAACTAATATAGTGGATTTAGAAGCTAGGCATTTGATATCCTTGACAATAGGTTTAAGATGCCAAGGGAGCATCCAAACACCTTGCACCATCTGGATGATCAGCTTGGAATCCCCTTCCACAACAGTTTCTTCACACCTTTGCACCTGGCGAAAATAAGCCCTTCCTTAAAGCAACGACCTCCGTAGCTGACATGGATGCACCATCGAGGTTCAACGCACCAGCTCTAACCGGTTGCCCCTCTTCATTTCTAAGAACAAAAGTAGTTGCCGCTCTTTCCAAACTAATCGACCCATCAAAGTTTAACTTCACATAGCCTTGAGGAGGAGGACGCCAACTTATTGAAAAGAGCTATGACAAATTTACCTTTCTTAAGGGAATAATTATAGCTCATCTGTAAATTATACCTTGGTGTGCACTTTGGTCCATCAATTCATTATTAAAATTTCATACTTAAGACTTCTTACTTAAGTAAATGAAAATAATACTAGACCAATACTAAGTGACGAATTTCAATTTTTTATTAAAAGGGAAAATTGTAGAAACAAAACTTGAGACTATTACGCAAGTGCCACCCAAATTGAAAACCATGAGAACACCTATGCCTAAATCGGCGCAAAATTTTAGAAACTATTTACCGTCAAAATCTCTTAAAACATCATCTTTTCTAATAGAATTAGAATTAATTTTAAGGAAAACTAAAGAAAATGGTTTGAAAACTTTGAGTTTTAACGATAAGGACAAAATAAAGGATAATGTGAATAGTACCAGGATTGATTTTTTAGTGTAAAAATGTAGTTTTTCGTTAAAGTAAACAGTACCAGGAATTTTTTTGTTAAAATTCTTTTAATTTTATTTATATGAATAATTCTACAGTATGTTTATGAAATATTGACAACATCGTTTATTCTTTATATAAACTTAGACTAGTAACACCACATGATGATTAGTGTTGGGGTAGGTGACATCAATAAACAGCATGAGCCAAATAAAGATGATGGATTTTAGTATCAACTACAGGTATTGACGTCACACAAGCCAAGTAAAGATGATGGATTTTAGTATCCACTACAGGTATTGACGTCACAAATGCATTATGCCCCTTGTCATCACATGCCATGGCGGTCAGTAATGACCTTTGGTGGTAACCATGGGTTGACTACATAAGCCACATTATTCACATGTCACGCTCTCGACCCTTCACAACTACTGCATTAATAAAACTTAAATTACATAGGTGATTATTTCTTTAGTATAACAACTAAAAAAGTAATCACTTAGTACTACGGTCTAGTGATATTCCTTTTCACTTGTAAGCGAGAGATCTTAGGTTTGATTTTCGCCAAAGGCGAATTTGAACCACATTGTTGCTAGCTCATTGTGAGACTTAGCATACCCCCTTCCCTCTTAATAGAAATACTATCGTTTACCCAAAAAAACAAAAAAAAAAAAAGTATTAAGTACCGAAAATTCTCTAACGTTTTAATGTCATTTCAAATTGGTCTCAACATTTTTAAACATTTCAAACTAGTACCCAACCTATTAAAAATGTTACATCGATTAAGCCCCAGTTAATTTTTTTGTTAAATTAACTAGGGCTTTCTTTGTCTCTAAATTCAATAGAAGGTTATGGAAGCATGACCTTCACTAAGTAACAGTAATCACCATGCCCATCAGGTCATCACTTCCAAACCCAGTGCCTAATCACCAACTCTACCCCATAACTTAAGAACATCGACAAGAAGGTCATGCTAGGGCTGGGCATGGGCCGGGCCGGGCCCAATTTTGAAGGGACCGGACCGGACCTAGGTTCAAAGGGAACGGGGCGGGCCGGGCCGGGGATTACATTTTTTAATATAAGAACCGGACATTACCCGGCCCGGTTGAAACGGGCCGGTTCGGGGCGGGTCCACGGGTCCTTTTTTTTTTTTTTTGGTTGTTTGAAAGAAAAAAAAAAATTGTACATATTCACAGATTGCAAACTGCACAGATTGCAATCTGCACAAAACTGCACAGATTGCAATCTGCACAAAAAACTGCAGACTAATATGCAAAGACTCCGGTGAACACAGAACTTCATGTCAAAATCTTGTGAACTAGTTAACCTTTTAGCTTGTATGCTGAGAAATGTGCAACCAAATAAAAGGAAAAGAGAAGTATGTGCTGAATTATAAAAGGATATGCAAAGACTCCGGTGAACACAGAACTTCATATCAAAGTCTTCATACCCTAAGTCTGTGATCCCCACCAATTATTTTAATGCTAAGAATATGCTCGTCATCGTCAAGAAGTTCCAATCTTTCAGTACTTGTAGTGGCAGGAAGCCCAGACTTAACATCAACTTCTCTGAGACTTCCAATCTCAAGGTTCCCCTGCACCACACACCTGCTGACGAATGGCTTATACTTTTGCCGTTGATCAAATCGTCTAACCAACGACCAAACCTGAAGAGAAACAAAACAATTCACATTACTAAAAAGGGATAACTGTTCATACTCATTGAGAATCTCTCTCAAACACACCTTAATCTTCCATTTTGTTGGAAACAGGGAATAAGAAACAATCGAACATTTAAAAAAATAGCCGTAATTACATTTCTGAGCTATCAAACAATTGAACAAAAAAAAAAAATCCCAGAAAAGCAATCAAAATTTCCTTTCTTTTTTCTATTTCTCCCCAATTTTCTTAACAACTACACACGCAGAGACACCGTGAGTAAAGAGCTACAATGATCTAATCGATCAACACACCACATCAATGTAGGCAAAAGCATTAAGGAATCCAATACAAACTCCACAGATTAAAGCTCAGATGCTCTCCAGAAATGCGATCACACATGTCCTAAGGAAAACGAACAAAACTTTATAGAGCAAAAACAATCCAAAATGTCGAATCCCGGTAACCCCATCTTCACAAACTGATGCCACAACTCCTACATTAAACTCCAAATCCAATTGTAACATGAACACCCACCTACCTATTTGTGAGATGCATGATATTTACATCTCCACTAGACAAATCCCAGATCAAAACTAATCAAATATATACACACACACACACACACACACATACAGAGAGAGAGAGAGAGAGAGAGATGTACAAGATGGACAGGGGCTTTGATGTGCCGGACGAGAGTAGATGTACACTGACGGTCGTTAAGGTCGTGCCTGTGGTGCCTCCGAGAGTAGATGTACACTAACGTTTATTACCTTTCATTGAAAACAAGCTAAAAAATAAAAAAAAATCCACCAAATCAGCAAGAACAAACATGAACATCCCAATATATTGAGCACAGATTACATACATCAGATCAGATCAGAGGTTAAAGAACCTATTAAAAAAAAAAAAAAAAAAAAAAAAAGAGGTTAAAGAATTCACCTGAACTGGCAACAGCGATGGAGTGTTGGTGATCGCGACGGCGGTGATGTCGTTGGGAAAGAGTGAACAAGAATCGGGAAGATGGGTTGTGCGGGTGCCTAGGTCTAGGATGAGATGTCGAGGAGAACAATCAAGAAGAAGATCGAGGTCGAGGTCGAGAGAGAGTAAAGACGGAGAGGTCGAGGTCGAGGTGAGGTCGGACTTCAGAGACGGAGAGGTGATGTCGGACTTCAGAGACGGTGAGGTGATGTCAGACTTCAAGAAGAAAATCGAGGATGAGATGTCGGACTTCAGAGTTCAGAGTTTAGAGACGGAAAGGTCAAGGTCGATCGAGAGAGAGCAAAGACTCTATTAGGGTAAAACCTAAAACCAACGGTCATGATTGGAAGGTATGTTTATTTTCAATCTGGGCCGTCCATTTCAATTACAAACGGGCCGGTTCGGGGCCCCGTTTTTCTATAAATCTGGAACCGGCCCGACCCTAGAATGCCATTACCTAGGCCCGCCCCGCCCCGTTTCCCCTATTTAAAAACATGACCTGTCCCGTACCCGCCCCGACCCGCCTATACCCGCCCCTACCCGCGGGCCCAAGACCCGTTTGCCCAACCCTAGGTCATGCAGCCACCACCATCTTCACAAGCCACAAAGAAGAACTAGAAGCTAAACTAGTTGGTGGGTTTTGAATATAAAGGTTGGGAGGGAACTTCGATGGCCGAAGTTAAGCTTGGAGGTGGCGGGGCTTAATGTTTCCGGATCTTCATTTTATTTTATTTGTGAATTTACTTGTAATTTTTTTATCTTCATGTCTCTTTTTAAATTATTTTTATTCTTATTTTAGTGACCAAATAAGCTAAAAACTAGGACTCATTGTTGCCATTTAATGAAAGAATTAACTGGGACTTAACATAAGTGACATTTTCAATAAGTTTAAGTACTTATTTGGTACGTTTAAAATAGTTGAGACTGATGCGAAATATATAAGCACACAAATTAAACCCTCTTTTCGACAATTGTAGTATAGATATAAGTAGGGATCGTTCTAGGCCGGGGATTAGGAGGGATTGCTAATCTAATGAAAATTGACTCAAAGATGTGAAAATATGTTTTAAAACACTTTAAATAGACTCACAAGACTCTTACTAACTTATATGACTCAAAACAAACTTTAAAGACTCAAAACAACCAAAAACAACCAAAAAGACTCAATTTAGACTATGACTTAATTTGGACGAAAATACACTTGGTTTTGACTCTAAAGACTCAAAAAGACTCTTTTGGACAGATTTGGAACAAATAAGAAAGGGGGTTTTGATTTTGGACGAATTTAAAAGAAACAAGTGTCTTAAAACTTTAAAACAGATTTTGGACGAAAATAAGAAAAACTAATGGATGATGGGATAGCCAAGGGATACTTCTCCACACATGATACTTTCTAACATAAATTGATTTCCAGTTGCTTTTCCGATAAACCATGAACCTCAACACCCCAGATTAACCGTGACATCACTAATTAACCCTCAGATTTCCCTTAAGTTAGTGGATTGGATGACATCATACGACAACCCAAAGCATTCTTCAAAAAGTCCCCTACATGACATCATAATAGAGATACGGTTAAAGATCATTACGTTCAATGGAAACCATAAGTATTGACAAAGCACTTGTAACTATGACATCATGATACGCATGCTAGGAATTTACTTAACATGATTGTGAAAACAACCTTAACTACTTGTGAATATAAGTTTGTGACGATTATGTGAAACACCCTTATATTCTAGCCCCAAATTCAAGCATGCAAATTAAGTAGGCCTCCCTAATAAACATACAAGAATAAGTTATCCATCAAACGGTTAAGTAAATTGCATTCACAATTTATGAAATCACAACTGGAATTAATCAAATCATATTATAATTGTAATCATGGTTTCAAAGCATCCCTAGGCTAAAACGAGTTTAGCCTCTCATGTTCATGACAAAACAAAGCAATATAGATTTAAACATTGAAAATAAAAGATAGATTACACCTAGACACGTCCAACACTCCAACTTGAATGTACAAACGCCCAAGGCTTGGTCTTCCTTCTCCTCCTCCTTGCTAGGTTACGGCACAAGGGTCTATGGTGAGTTTGTGGACGATTTTCTGGATTTTGGATGGTTTTAGGTATATATGGTGGTGCGGCAAGGGGTTATGGTGGTGTATGGAGGTTGGGATGGATGTATGGAAGTAGGGGAATAATGGATGGGTGGTTGCAAGGTCACGGCAAAGGTTGATTTCTGAAGGGATGTATGAATGTTGTGTGAAGGGATGGTCATTATTAAATGGCACGGCAAGGCTGTTTATATAGGCTAGTTTTGGCACACTTAGTGTAGGAAAAGGATTGCCTAATCCCATTGGAAAAAGGTTAACTCGAGGCAGAAATTAAGTGGGATTTGGAATAGGGAATTTAGCTAGGATTTAGGGATTCTAGAAGGATATGTGCGGCAAGGGCTGTAGGGATAAGATAAGGCTTCTAGAAAGAAGGGTTTAGAACAGATTCCTAATCCTAAAGGGATATGAACATGTGATATAAGAGTAGGATAAGGTTTTCAATTCCTAAACCTACTAGGAGTGGTGTACATGCGGCATACAAAGGAATGAGGGTCTAGAACCTGTTCTAAGTGTTTAGATATATATCTAATCCCACCTAAATAGCTAAGTTTAAGTCCCCACCTAATTTGGATAGGAAAGAATAGGATAATGTTAGAGATAGGATAGGATAAGGTTTGGATAAGATAAGATAAGGTTTGGATAAGATAAGGTTTGGATAAGATCCCTTGTTTCTTGCTTCTTCCTTATCTTCATTGGAATAGAACTTCTTCCACCAGATTTGTAGCCTTTCCTAGCTCTTCTAGTCTTCAATTTCGTCCATCCTCATTGCTACATGATTAAGCTATCCAATCCATGCCCAAAAATGCTCCAAATAGCCTCAAAATGCACTTTCTTGCTCCTTTTGCCATTAGGACCTAAAAACACACGAAAATACTTTAAAAGGCTGAAATACATAGTAATTAACTCACTAAGTGTAAGGAAACAACACAACTAAGTAGCATAAATATGCTCCTATCAGAGAATAATTTGAAATGACATTAAAAGTTTGTAGAAATTTTAGTACTTAATCCTTCATAAAAATTATCAAATTTATAATTGTAATATGGTCGTTCATGAAATCTTAAGTGCAAGTAACCAGGAACGGAGCCAGAAATTTCATCTAGTGAGGGCAACCGAAAACAACTAAGAAAACCTTATTATAGTATGATTATATGCAATATGATATTAATGATGGTTTCAAATGATAATGTATCATAATTCCAATGTTACAAAAATTTCAATATAGTAGTGGACAGTGGCAAAGTGATGAGAAAATATGTAAGTACATGATAGGCGGGAGAGGGTTTTTTCGGTTTGAATGACATAACAAGAGCACTATTGCTCATATAATATTTAATATGGAATATAAGTAGAATGAATGTATGTTGGATATTAGATACATATATTTTCTTCAAAGATAACCAGTGTATATTATATAATTGTAATATGCAACTAAACAAACGAATTACTTAAGTGGGGGCATCTGCCCCCAGTAAGCCGTCATTGGCTCCGTCTGTCCATGCAAGTAACTTTTTTTCTACAGTAAGTTTGAAACTCATTTGAAGAGTCCAAAGGCTGAACGCGGTACAAATGTTTAGACGTGTGACACAACAAGAAGTCCAAAAGCACCACGCGTTAGTTATGAACTCATGATTAGTTGAGACCTTAGACTTGGGGGGTTTACCTAGGTCATCCTTGGAATATATTATATAGGAAGTTTTTAAGGGGAGAGCTTTTTATTTTTTTTCATAAAAATAGGGATTAGTTATGCAGTCCACACCACATCAAACTAACAATTTGAATCCTCTATTTTCAAATTGCACCTTATAGATCATCCTTACAAAATATTAGCCAAATCGAAAATATTTAAGACATCTAATTGGGTTAAAAAAAATTAACGAATACTTTGTTATATAAGAAATAATGAAATTTTATCTTGATAATAAATAGGCAAATTATTTTGGATTGAATTGAATTTTTGCAAAGATGATTTATGAATCAAGACTTACAAAATAGACGGTTCGAATCGTTGAAATTCAATGTGAAGTGGACCCTACACCTAATCTTCATTTTTTGACAAAAATGGGGATCCCTTTGCTAAAGTGCCTGATATGTTGTGAAATAAATGTGCGTGGAAAGACGTGGGGTTATTGAAAAGATAGAAACTCATTTTCACCGAGGCTGACTTTTTATATGACGAGTATATTGTAATTGTATGCGTAAAAGAATTTACACATATTATTGTATGATTGACAAAACGTTAGAGTAATTGAGTACTTATGTCATGAATGTTACTCTGCATTTTCCTCCCAATGGCTTGGTTGTCCTTGCCTGATTATTTTATGCAATCCATTATCATTAATCAATGTCATCTCCTCCAAAGTCTCCTCATATCCTCCGACCTAGCTTAGTGGCGAGTAGCTCCTTCTCCACTTTCTTGATTATAGGACAAAAAAAATTTCGGTGATCAGTGAGAACTGTTATGGAGAAAAAATGACAATCTTATTTTGTGCTTTTATTGTAATTAGATCTCCTTTTTAGCTTTTTTATTTTGACCTTATTAGGTTTAAAAAATAATAAAAAATTTATAAATACACCCCAAGTCACTTTTAACTTATTATTTATCTACTTCAACTATCAAAACCCTTCTCACCCTCAATTGTTGAATAAAACCCAAAGCAATGAAACTACAAACATGTTGATTGAGAAAAATTATTTTTGACGAATGAAACACGAAATCGGTGTTTCGAAAGCTTTGAAATCATTATTATTCTTATTGAAAAAACGTTCAAATGAACCTAAACATTTTTTCAAATCATTCGGCAAACTAACGTTCAGATGGTTTGAAATCATTCAGCAAAATTAAAAATAAGTATTATAAGATTTGAGCATAGTGGGGTGTATAAAAAATGTGGGGTATGTGTAGAAAATGTAAGGTGTATGTTAAGACTGTGGAGTGTGGGGGTATTATGTGGAAGGAAGTGGGGTGTATTAAGATAATTTTTAATTGAAAAAGTAAATGTGAGTTATATTAAGTGTATAGGATATTCAACAATTTGTGGGATGCTAATATAATAACCTTTTTTTTTTTTTTTTTTTTAAGGTAATAATAACTTTACCTTTCCTAAAAAAAAAGAAAAAAAAAGAGTATCAATTACGAGTCATGATTATGTCACAAGACATTTATCTTATCATTTTTACATATGACGTTTTACCGCAGTAACGAAAAGTAATAATATCTATATATCCTAGTTCAAGTTCGATCTCCAGTAATTTTCTTCTCCTTACTATTTAACAATCTAACTTATTAGCGAAATCATTTATGAGAATAAAAAACAAAGCAGACTTTCCTAAAATTTTCCAAAAAAAAAAGAAAAAGAAAAACAGACTTTCTTAAAATAGTGGTGAGAGGGGCCATTAATCAAGTCAAGTCAATTGGATAATAATGGTATACTAGTTGCCCATTCCCAATGGGTGCTATTAATATGGATAATGTTAAAGAGACTCTCTCATAGTTGCCATGGGTGCCCATTCTCATAGTTGCCCATTCTCCTTAGCATTATCATTGATGACAGGATTTTTTGATTAAAAAAAAAAAAGAAGAAGGAAATGTCAAGTAGACTCTCTCAAATTGAGAGTCTTATGAATTTTTTGGCACCTCATTTTTTTGCACAATTTTTTATAGAGTTGATATGAGAATTAACGTTTAATTGTGACGTGACAAAAATTTTATGGAGAGTCCCACTTTGAGTGTCTCCTTAGCATTTCTGTAAAAAAACTTTCAAAAACTTTTGTCTTTTGCTATATTTTCGCTCACCATCCTCAAGTGATGATGTTGCTCTCCTCACCCTATTTATTATCATCGGATCTGTTTAAATTTTGAAATCTATATAATAGATAGACACAAATCTCAAGATTTAAATTCATACAATCATAATAACTATAGTGGTGAGTATTACCATCACTTCAAGGTGGTGAGAAAAATGGGAAATGGATCCTCTTCGGATCCTTTATGTGAGGATCTTAGGGATCCTCACATCTCAACCGTTCATCGTGTATCGTACGGTCAGAAATTATTTGACTTTTATTATTTAAAATTAAACACAAATAGTACCTGACGAAAACTAATCGCACGATATACGATGAACGGATGAGATGTGGGGATCCCTAGAATCCCTAAGATCCCCACATAAGGATCCGGAGAGGATCCATTTCCAGAAAAATGCACCCATTTGTTGAGTTAGGTTGCTGTTTGTTGTTTAAGAATGCCAAGGTGTACATATCATAATTTTTTATTGTTGTCATCGAAATAAGCATTGTAGATTGAGCGTTACAATTTCATACTCAAATTCGAGCTATAATTTTTCAATATTGTAGATTCGTGTTCGGTATCAGCTACGTACATAGCAAAGTACACATTTCCAAAACAAGATAATTTTTTGTTTGATCATGTCATAATTTTGTTTATTTGGTTCTGATACTTTTTCTTCAACACCGTGTACCGTATACACTCAAATTCTAACACCAGCTATGTCCCCGCAGACTTCAAGCTTATTGGGTAGCTCTTGTTTTCCCGTGCTGTTTTAGTGCTTATATAATCCCTTGGTCATCTGCACAACACACAGGCCATTTCTGGACTTAAAAATACGAAGCTAATTTCATAATTGTCCTTCTCGTGGAGCTCGTATGTACGCGTTTGGCTTGAGTGACGATAAATAATGTAAGCTTTAATCATCATTCGTTGCCCTTCAGATTGATCTTATTCATGTTTGATTTACTGTAATTTGGCTCTCTATACATGATCGTATAAACTACTCTAATATGCAGAGACAGGGATTCGAACTTGTGTACAAGGAAAGTGCGAGCACACTGCCCTAATCAACTGGCCTAACTCGTTGTTCCCTCTTTTGGAGCTTAAACATGTCCTTTCGTAGTTTGAATATCAACATGAATCTAGTCTTGCTTGTGTTATTTATGGTTTTCTACAAAGGCTCTTCTGCTAGTGGACTCAGTACTACTAATGTCACTGCAAGACCTGATGTTGTGAACATTGGCGCGATTATCACTTTCGATTCTGTCATTGGAAAAATCGCAAAACTTGCAATAACCCTTGCAGTTGAAGATGTCAATTCCAATCCAGAAATTCTCAATGAAACAAAGCTGACACTTAAAATGCAAAACACCAAATCTAGTGACTTTCTAGGCATCATTGAAGGTACATGCTTTTTTAATTTTCCCATGTTTTTATCCCTTTACCCAAGTCATGCAATCAAACTGCTCACTTCAGTTCAAAAAAAGAACAAAAAAAAAAAAAAAAAAAAGAAAAAAAAAGAGCACTAAAACCTGAAAACGAAGTGGAGATCAGGTTTGACGATGAGAACAAGTAGGAGATTAGGTTTGACGACATGTTGTATCCAAACAACACTATCCTGCTTTTCTTATCATGAAATAAAATTATTGGATGGTTTTTTTGGTTAAAATTCAAAGTTTTGAGGCTTTTTTTATTAGTTTTCTTTTTAAAGTTCCCTTGTTTTGCCCTTTTGCGCAGGTCATGGAATCGAATTGCTCAGTTTTCAGTTTTTTTTTTTTTTTAAATGAATACTAAAACCTGAAAACGAAATGGTTATCAAACAGCCTCGTAGATTTTATTAATTTTTGTGCTCCTTCACAGCTTTGCAGTTCATGGAGAACGACACGGTGGCCATAATTGGTCCCCAATACTCAGCAACAGCTCACGTAATCTCACACATCGCCGATGAGCTAAATGTCCCTTTACTATCATTTGCAGCAACAGACCCCACTCTGTCTCCAAATCAGTTCCCGTTCTTTGTTCGAACAACGAGGAGTGACCTCTTTCAGATGGCTGCAGTAGCAGACCTTGTTGGCTACTATGAGTGGAGAGATGTCATAGCAATATATGTAAATGATGACTTCGGGAGGAATGCCATTGCTGCCTTGGGGGACAAGCTATCCGTAAAGCGCTGTAAAATTTCGTACAAGGTACCTCTGAGCCCCAAGACAACCAAAGACGAAATCAGGAAGGCACTGATTAGTGTGTCTTTAATGGAGTCTCGGATTGTGATCCTGCACCTTTATACTAGTTGGGGTTTACAAGTGCTCACCGAAGCGCAAAGCCAAATGATGATGTCGAGTCCATACGTGTGGATTGCTACTGATTGGTTTTCAACTATAATAGATTCAGATCCTTCCTTGCCTTTTGCAGCAACAGATGACATGCAAGGGGTTCTCACATTGAAGATGTACACACCAGAATCAGAACTCAAAAAAAAGTTTAAATCGCGGTGGAGCAACTTAACTGGCGCAAGGAGGGTGAATGGCTCTTCTTTTGGGTTAAATACGTATGGTCTATATGCCTATGATTCTGTATGGCTTCTTGCTCATGCCCTTGACTCATTTTTCGCTAGTGGAGGAAATATTTCTTTTGCAAATGACTCAAATTTGCACGAATTACGAGGAGGGAAGTTGAACCTTGATGCTCTAAACAAGTTTAATGGTGGCAGCCAGCTGCTCCAAAGCATTTTAGAGGTTAATACAACTGGATTAACCGGTCAAGTTAAGTTTAATCCAGATGGAAACTTGATTAATCCTGCATTTGAAGTGATCAATGTGATTGGCACAGGGACTAGGACTATTGGTTATTGGTCCAACTCTTCTGGCCTGTCACTTGATCCACCAGATAAATCTCAAAGGAGGCTGCATTCTAGGGGTTCCAGCACCGACACTCAACGATTATACAGCATTATCTGGCCCGGACAAACAACTCAGAAGCCTCGTGGGTGGGTTTTCCCTGACAACGGAAGAAAGCTCAGGATTGGAGTCCCCAATCGAGTTAGCTACCATCAGTTTGTAGGCGTAAAAGGCACTGATGAGTTCACTGGCTATTGCATTGAGGTCTTTCAAGCCGCCTTAAACGAGTTACCATATGGTGTCCCGTACCAGTTTGTACCTTTCGGGGATGGTAAACAAAACCCTGAAAACAGTGAACTTCTGCATAGGATCCAAATTGGTGTAAGTATAAAATTTATGTCACAAAACAAAATTATTTGACTTAATTTGCTTGATTTCAGTATGGTTATTAATTTTTTGGGTTTCAATCTTTATGCAGGAGTTTGATGGTGTGGTGGGAGATATTACAATCACCACTAGCAGAACAAAGATGGTGGATTTCACACAGCCGTACATTGAGTCTGGTCTAGTTGTGGTTGCTTCAATTAGGAAGACGAACTCTAGTGCTTGGGCATTTTTGAGGCCTTTTACTCCAATGATGTGGGGTGTCACAGGCATTTTCTTCCTAGTTGTGGGAGCAGTTGTTTGGATTTTGGAGCGTCGGACTAACGAGGATTTTCGAGGCCATCCGAGAAAACAATTTGTCACAATTATTTGGTAAGCTCTTTAATCCACTAATGCAAAATTGAGCTGTTAACTGTGCTAAAATAATTGCTGTTCTGTTTTTTTGGGCTTTGCAGGTTTAGCTTTTCAACTCTGTTCTTCTCCCAAAGTAAGTGAAAAGCAAAAAGAACGTTAAGTTTTGTTAAATTTACTTATATATCAACATAGGCATAGTCAAAGTGGATAGAGCCACGTGCTCCCCGCTCTGCATCTAAGTTTGAATAAAAGAATTGTTACTTATAAACTGGCTGATCTTATTCCATGGTAACATTATGCAGAAGAAAAAACCGGCAGCACGCTTGGTCGATTTGTGCTTATCATATGGCTATTTGTGGTTCTAATACTCAACTCAAGCTACATTGCTAGCCTGACATCAATCCTTACTGTCGAGCAGCTTTCTTCACCTGTCAAAGGGATTGAAAGTCTGGCAAACAGCAATGATCGCATTGGTTTCCTAAAGAATTCATTCGCTGAAAACTACTTAACTGATGAGCTAAACATACACAAGTCAAGACTTGTGCCTCTTAATTCCCCAGAAGAATATGAGAAGGCCTTGAAAGATGGTCCTAATGCAGGCGGTGTTGTTGCAGTGATTGATGAGCGTGCATACATGGAGCTCTTCCTCTCCGTTCGATGTGGATATAGTATCGTAGGTCAAGAATTCACCAAAATGGGCTGGGGTTTTGTAAGTATCTCGTATCCCTTCATATCATTCACAAAAGAACAAGACATTTGTTTTAATAGAAACTTTTCGTAGCATATCTCTAGTTTGATATGTTATATTGTTATATATTAATCTTAATTCAATACTATGTCAACAAATTGGAGTTTGACAAAATAACATAGCAGACTGTCTAACACTCGTCTAATAATAGAAAGTCTTCTGTTTTAGGCCTTTCCAAGGGACTCCCCTCTTGCAATTGACATGTCAACCGCGGTGTTGAAACTATCGGAGAGGGGAGATCTTCAAAAGATTCATGACAAATGGCTGATGAAGAGTGCCTGCAGCGCAGAAGGAGCAAAGCAAGCCGTAGACCGCCTTCAAATGAGGAGCTTTTGGGGCCTCTTTCTGCTGAGCGGCATAGCTTGCTTTCTCGCTCTTGTTCTTCATGTTCTTCGCATGGTGCGCCAGTACTACAGGTTTCATGATTCCGACTGCGACAGCTCACAAGCAAGACGCCTTCGATCCTTCGTTTCGTTTGTAAATAAAAGGGAAGAGGAAGTGAAAAGAAGAACCAAGAGGAGGAGGACTGAGAAGGCTTCAAATAAAGTAGTGCATGATCAAAATAGTAGTTCCATTGATGGTTTGGATGAATGTGTTTAAACAAATGATGAGTCCTTTTTTTCTAGGATATTGCTATTCACACTCATATTTAGTTTCCACATATTTTTGTTAATTTTTGGAGTTAATCTTCTTCAATTTATGTATTTGACGATCGCAAATTAAGAGTGTGTGTGAGAGGTAAAAATAGGTATGTGGATAGCACTACCCTTTTTCTAAACCAAAAAGCCTAATCATTAGGAATTTAATTTAGTACAGTATAAAATTAAATCACTTGATGTAAGTTTAACTCAGACAAACACTTATGTTATTGACAGATAGTTGTTGTACAAGTGTTTGTGGAAAGATGTCACGAGTTCAAATCTCATAAACGACAACTCTTTGTTGAAAAGAGCTATAAAGCTTTACTTTTTTCTTTTAGAATAATTATAGTTTGTCTCTAAATTATACCCTGGTGTGCATTGTGGTCCGTCAATTCATTATTAAAATTTAGTACTTAAGATTTCTCACTTAAGTGAAGAGGAATACTAATAGACCGTAGCACGAAGTGACGAATTCAAAATTTTTACTAAAAGGGAAAATTGTAGACACAAAATTTAGAATATTACGCAAGTACCACCCAAGATGAAAACCGTTCCAAACCACCGCGACTCATGTTTAGTAAAGTTTAGTCAAACGTATCATCTGTGATGCAATGTGAGCCGTTTCTCAATGATATTTTTGCCACTTTCTAGACATTTTAGAGTGGCACACTTGATGAGTTTTGGAAATTCCGACGAAGATATTTAGAAGTGGTACATCCACATTGGTCTGATGAATGATAAATTGGTGTGCAAAGTTCTCTTGTTTAAAAAAGGATATTGAGCATGTGTCCTAAATCATTTTGGTGAAAGACCAACTCAACTCAGTGTCCAGTATGGACCACACGGTCCACATAAATGGTTCGGGACGTCACCAGTTGTAGTATATATATTTCTGCTGATTTTTTATATTCATCTTGTTGCATGCCTCACTGCCTGTTTGCAATTGCTTTTTAAAAAATCATTTGTGTTTATATGAGTTTATGCTAAAAGTGGGTTTTTATTTTTTATTTTATAAATAATTATGTTGGATAAGCATGTGGCATAATTACTTTTTTAATAGAGCGTTTCTAATTATTAGAAAGCGATTTAAGTCATTTTGAAAACATTCTCAAACAAATTGGCTGAGAAAAAAACATAGACAAAAGGTAAGACAAATCAATTACATCATACATACATTTGTATCCATTGTTATCACTTGGTGCAAAATGTTACCCAGATTCACCACCACATCCCCTCCATCTCTTCCTACTACCCCGATTCACCACCCCCATCAAATGGGAAGGGGACAAAGATGGGTGAGGACTTTGAAATTTCAGGAGAGGTCATTAATGAAAAATGGAAGAAAAGCCTGAAACATTGCGGCAGAAAGAAATAGAAAGAAAGAACAATGAAAAAGCTAGAAACAAAGAGAAACAAAGAAGAAAGGAAAAAGGAAACGATCAGAAATTTCTAGCATAAAGAAAAAGAAAGGAAGAAAAGCCCGTAAGTTTTGTGATTTATTTTTTTTAAATAAAAGCACTTTTATAATTATAATTACTAAATATTTTAATGTTTTATTTTACAGTTACTTATTCTTACAACAAAACAAAAGTAATTTTTACTTTTTTTTTTTTTAAAATACAGCCATACCAAACCATCAAGGTGCTTTACAGTTTACAGGGTGAAAAAAAGAGGGACGTCCACCGCAAACACTATTTTGTTTGCCACTGAGAATTCCGAGATCGTCATCCTCATGTCATGGAGCAACATCGCATCAGGTCCAACAAAGTCTCTTGCTTGTTCACCATAAAATTATAAAAAGAAAAAGAAAAAAAAAAAAACCGATGTCTCTTGCTTTCTACCTGGTAATGATTTTCGACCCACATTTAGAAGCATGCGAATTATATTCGGAGGAGGATTCTCTCATCTTCTAATCTTTCTTTCTTTTTCTTCTTTTCTATTTGAACGGTTACAATTAAGTCAAGTTAATATTTTATATTAATTTTATTTATAGAAACAATAAAACAAAAAGTAATGTGTGAGAAGAGGAAAAGGAACGAAATGGAAATAGAAGGAGAGAGAATCATACTCCATTATATTCTCCTAACAATACACGAGAATCTTCATAACTTTCTACTTATGTGTGATAATTTGTGCATAAAGTTCCAAACTTTATTAATCTTTTTGCATTTTGTATGCCTTTCATGTTCTTTAGATAGAAAGTAAGAAACCCAGTTGGCCAATTCTAGTTGTTCTTGGAGAGAACTTCGATTCAACGGAATTTCATTGTGATGGAAATGAGTTTTCTTTGCTCCGGTTCTTTGGATTAAGTCGATGGATGCTGGGTTAATTGTCTTTTCATATAGAATCAACATTCTGAGGTTTTTTTTTTTTTCTTCTTTCACTGTTTTGTCACCTTTTTAATTCCCTTTTGATGTTGAATTGAATGTTGCTAAAATATGCATCTTGTTGTTATATGGAATAAAAGAACCCACAAACTTGAGAAAATATAAGTGCTTCCTATGAAATTATTTTGAAGGTGTTTTGCATTAACAAGAAAGATTTTATATGAGTCTGCTCTGATATGTGCAAAAGAAGTCCTTAAGTTGGAGGGAACCCAAATTGATTCATGATTACTTTTAATTGCACAAAATGAGGAATCTCAAAGATGTAGCCCTAGCGATAGTTGTGATATGTCACACTCCTAGGTATAAGAGCTACAAGAGACTCATTAGAATTAACGTTTTTTTTTCCTTCTTCAGAAAACGTTATGATGCATATTTTTTTTTTTTTCGAGTGTCACCAAGCTAGAATCAATTTCACTTACACAAAACGATCCATCCCGGCGCTAAGGTAGCGAGCAGGATGAGACATATATGTTTGAAACGCATTTGAGTGCGAGACCAGACATTTGTATGATTTCACGTATAAAACATACACTAGATATACGTATATGTCGCCTTAAAGTGTCTAAGATGAGACCTAGCAAAGGTTGAACATGTAGATTTTTCTGTTTGAAATCCATGTTGAAGCTTGTCAAGTCGGATATGAGTAACTAGGTAGGCGCCGAGAGGATGACTAGGCTAGATACTCAAGTTAGGCGTTTGTGTAGCACTTAGAATCTTAGACTACAATCCGTATGGTGTATTCCAATGGACATATGACACGCTCATTAAATTGAGAATACACCAAAGCTATATCCTGAAGCCATGTGTCCTATTGTAGTGGTTCCCTAGTTATCCATGTCATTTTCTTTGAAAGAATGTATCCTGAAGCCATCGCAACTTACTAGACAAAGCCAAGACGAACCCCTCGACAAAAGCAAAGAGCATCCCAATACACACAAGAATTTCAATAAAATTAGCTCAGATGTATCCTTTCTTTCAAGTGCAGCTCTATGCAAAGGTAATACATTTTATACTGTATGTGCTAGTTGTGGCCGACAGTGGGAGTGATGAATTGATCCTTGCTTCAAGTCATTGTGTGAGCCACTAGATCTATGTGATCATGCCCTTATACCCTTTGGACTATAGCCTATATAAAAAAGATGAGGTATAATGATTGCTACTTTAGCACGTTTGCCTAAGATGGTCAAGTTAGCTACTATCCCAAGAGGGGTGTCGAGGCAAGCAGTTAAACTAAGTTAGACTGATTGAGAGCATAGGGAAGATTGTTTGAAGACTACACTATATTATGTGATTCATTAGCTAGCCAGCGTCTGTTTGATGTTTATTGTCAAACATAAGACATGGATACATGATACTTGTGGAACAGGACATTGCTTTTTATATCATAACGAGTGATAAAGAATGTCAAGTTTGGTGTATGACGAACTGTCTAGGGTATAAAGTGATGAACTTCCCAGTGATAAACTTCCAAGTGATGAACTCTTGTTAAGTTTGGGGATAGCTTAATGGCATCGCTCCTAGATATGTGCATTCATTCTTGCGAGGTCGCGCGTCCCATATCCTGTGTAAGGAGGTAAACTATAATGGATGAGAATTAGATGGGCTAATTGAGATAATACCAACACCTTATATGGGTGGGTGGGAGATGTAGGATTTATACACCTAATATAGGGTGTGTTATCGATATGTGGTATTTGTCCCATATTGACCATTTTTATTCTCTCTTCCCTCCTAACCACTATATAAAGAGGGCTTTGGGGAAAGGAGAATGCACACCAAGAGAAACAATTCTTTTAGCTCCAGAAAGGATAGAAAAATCTCTCCACTTTTCTACTAATCCTTTTCTCTCTTAGTTTAGCCTATAAGGTATCATCTTAGCCCAAGGATTAAGAGGCTACTAAGAACTATGGCGGTTTGGTCCTTGTCCATTGGCATAGGCATTGTAACGGGGCCATTGATCACAAAAGGAGTTGTTGGATGTAAATTTAGACCGTTAGATCCTCCAATTTAAATGTGAGCCGCTGATCACAAAAATAGTTGTTGGGTGGGGTTGCTAGCCTGCAATCTTGGGCACGTTGAGTGAGAGTGGCGCATCCTTTTGGGCGCTTGTTGTTTAATTACTGGTCTTCCACTCACACAAATGGGCCAGCCCACTAACCCAAATTCAAATCTTGGTCGGAATTTGCTCAATTTTGGAGTTTTGACCCATAACCCCATTTTAGGCCCAAAGGTTGGAGGGTTTTTTTTTTTTTTTTTTTTTTTTTTGGGTGGGGGGGGGGCGTTTTGGAATAGAAGCTAAATTTTGAGACTTACTCCAAGGGTTGGAGTGAGTCTAAGTGAGATTTGTCGCGGGTACCCACCAAAATCATTGTTTGACGCAGAAGTCCCCTACCGGTACATACTAAAAGAAAATATGATGTTTAAACTTCTAAAATGTAACAACCCGTCCCGATTTTATTGGAACGATGGGGATATTTTCATGAAATTGCACCTTGGGCTAGATATTTTTCTTTTAAAATTGTTTTTGGGTATTAATGGGTGTGCCAAGGGGACCACCGTTGAACTTTGTCCCATGAGCCCAATTGCTCTCTTTCCCTCACCTCTCTCGTTTCTCTCTTTCTCTTTCTCTCTCTCTCTCTCTCTTTCTCTCTCTCTCTTTCTATCTCAATTCTCCCTCTCGACTCTTAGTGCTCTTTCCTCCTCAGCGACCAACGCCTACACACATACTTACACATCTACAATGTTAACAACAACACACCCTCATCACCACCTTTTGACTACGATGACCACCTAGGGCTAAACAATGCTTCAGGGGAACGTTTAAATGTAGAAAATGCTTCAGGGGAAGCATTTCTAGTTTTCCTGCGAACATCAGAGGTTTGCAGGTGTTTTCCGGCCAACTCCGACCACCTTTTGACCTCCCAATGGTACGAATCTCTTCCTTGCTTCATGGGCTTCAATTTGGTATATTGGTTTGCATGTTTTGGTCATGTTTCGAGGTTGAACAGAGCATGGAAGCTCCGGCTTTCTCCTTCCTTTGAAATCCAGCCAATCCGACTTATCAGTTAGACCGGCCCAGCTGTTAAAGCCCAAACCCATATTTGTAAAACCCGAACCTGGGCCTTGAGCCATGGAACACTAACCCAAATGGGCAAACCCAATTCCTTTGAAACCCAACCCAAAATCCTTTCAAAATAGGCTTTGGGCCTAGGACCATGGAATATTCTCTGGAATATTCTTAGTGTTGACTTTTACAAAATTTACCCGGGACCCTTCTTAGGGTAATTTGACGTCTTGAATCTGTATTTGACGTCCATTTTCCCAAATTCAATCGTTTTAATAAATTTTTATTAATTGGACCCTTTATGTGCTTAGGGGCAATTATTTGTGGCGTTTCCGTCTTCGCTACTTTGCGTGGCTCTTCGGTGGCTAAGTATCTGTGAGTGGACCCCTTCTAAAATGCATGTTTTAATTATAGAAATGCATACATGAAAAGCATGATTTAATGATTACGTTTTGTGAAACGTTTTATAAGTAAATTGGATTTACACTTATTGATTATCATGCTATATTGAGAATATTTTGGAATACCATATTTTATCGAACTGATGTTCTTTGTAGTATATATGATGGATGACTATATACTATTTAGAACATGCTTTTACACACTTCTTTATAGTATAGATGATGGATGACTTTATACTATGAAGATGTTTTGAGATATATGTACCTATGTTTGGAAATACTATGTTCAACGTTTTGTGCATATCTAGTGGTCACTGTTCCATCTACGGGTGAGGGATATAGCTGTTGGCTTGGGGCCAGGGGAAATAATCTTTGGCTTCGGGTCAAGAGACATGAAGTTGGCATTGGGCCGAGAGAAATAATCTATGGCTTCGGGCGCAGAGACATAGGAGCTGGCATTGGGCCAATAGATATTGTTATTGGATACCACTAGTTAGCACACTATATACGAGATATGTTTCATGAAGATTTTATGGTATGCTAAGGTTTTCGGAAAACCTATTACATACCATGCTATTGTGTTTTCATAAAACTTTGGGGGTTAGTATGTTGATAATTGTTTCAATATTATAAATATACATATACACATATATATATATATATATCAACTTGGTCCACTCATGTTTGTTTTGTGCCCCCTCAGGACTTAGATATATATATATATATATATATATATATATATATATATATATATATCAACTTGGTCCACTTATGTTTGTTTTGTGCCCCCTCAGGACTTAGATATATATATATATATATATATATATATCAACTTGGTCCACTCATGTTTGTTTTGTGCCCCCTCAGGACTTAAATTCAAGGTGTACAATCTGGGCGTCAAGGCACTCCTGCATCGGCATCTCTGAGTCCTCTCGGTGTAAGACCCATTCCTTTGTTCATTCAATTTTATATTATTTCCTTTATAGTGTCTTGAATTAGTTGTATGCTCTGAACACGTTCCTCATTTGCATATTATGTATATTTAAATTTATAATTCTTATTTTTATTCTTTGGTTCTCATGCATATTAGTATGGCTTCATTACTTTTGGATGTCGACCAACACGTGCCTACCTTGATGTTCGAGGAATATCAAAGTTGGGCGTGTCATAAAAAACCTACTACTAGGCCACTATATTTTGAACCACCTTGCAAGCTACAACAACTAGCACCCCGTAGGCTAACTTGCCTTGGTTTTTGGTAGTTTTTTTTTCATATTGGCATGTTTTTTATTTGACTCTAGTGGACTATGGTATATGACAAATGAATTGAAATTTGAAATATTTTATAACCAAAAAGAGCTTCTTTACCATGGTAAAAAAAAACAACTTGTAATTTAGTTAATTTTATCTTTTATAATCTATCCAAGCTAAAGTTAAGACTTAAGATCATTGTTTCCAAATTAAAAATAAGGAAATACCCAGAAATAGGACAATTTCTTAATCTTGGGACATAAATAGGACTTTTCAAATATGCACATGCCATGCACAACAATTGGATAGAAATAGGATTTTTCCTATACCTTGAAATGATCCAATTGTCCTCTCATATAAATGGGTTATCCAGAAATTCCAGCCCTCATTTCTTATTTTGTAGAGAGAAACATAGAGGACAGATAGAAAATCTCTCTCTCCCAATTCCAGTTTGAAGAACCCTAATCTACCCATCTTCTTCATCCAAAAGCTCTATCTCTCTAACCCACTCATCTTCTTCATCCAAGCTCTCTCTCTCTCTCTCTCTCTACATTTTGAATATGCACAAGAGCTCTCTCTCTAAACCACCCAACGTCTTCGATTTTTACCATTTCATGTGTAGGTTTTGTAAACTGGGTTTGCTTAATTTTGCTTTTTGATTGATGGATTTTTGGAGTTGAAGTGATTGGTTTGGTGCTTCTTAGAGGAGATCCAAATCCTTCAATTTTGATTTGTTATTTTTTTTTATCATTTTCTTTGATTTATATGTGGGTTTTCATTTCTTCTACCTTCTCCATCCCTCTGCTCCCTCTCTTGATCCAAATTTACAAGCACTAAAATAGGGTTTTTTATTTTTTTTTTATTTTTTATTTTAATTATGAAAAAATGTATTAAATGTCAGTTGCCTTTTGGAGAAGAGATAAATTTTAGGGAAAAGAGAAAAAGCAGAGCGGAAAGAAGGAAGAGAGAAGGATACAGATGAAATTGTTTTGCGCACTCGTTCGCTTTCTTTGTATTAAGCTTGCTCATACACTGTATTTACATGACATGTACACGACATACACATGTTATTCTCACAGATTTGAGCTCAAACCAAAAATCCATAGCTCACAACTTTCTCTTCGAAATTAAAAATAAAAAATAAAAAAATAAAAAATGAGGCAATCAGATAAATGACCCTAAACTTTATATGGTATCAAATTTGATTAGGTTCAAATACTTCAAGGATTTGAAAATTGCAGTTTGAATGGGCATGAAAGAACCCAACTGAATCAAAGGAAATTGTTTCATGAACTTGTTCGCCTTGTTCGTAATTGTCGGATCTGCCTCTGAATCAAAGGAAAAAATAGTAAACTACGTTAATGCACATGATATGCACCATGTACACTACATGCATACCACATGCACATAATATATACAGTACATGCACATGATATGCACAGAAACGAGAGAAACTTTAATGGCAACATATTGGTATAGTGGATACAATTAAAACATAATTGTTACATATAAAAGGTTACAGCGACAGTTTGAAAAGTTTTGTTACTTATATCAACCATCGTTTAACTGTGCACGTGGAAAACATGATACTCGTTGTCGTTATTTCATGGACACGCATGACTCTTAATGTCCTCTAGGTTTTTTCTTAATTTTGTTTTTCGCTAAGGCCAACTAGGTTGTGGTCATACTCGCTAAATCCCGAGGCACAACATACGTGCATCATAACTAGTGAACATTCGCGCTTATCATATTAAGATGCAGCCATGCACACCATATGCACATCACATGCACATTACGGAAAAAAATTCACAAATTTATGTAATTGAACACTTGAACCAGAAATTGTTCCATCCTAGTTTTGTAGCACGTCAAAACTTGAAATTTATTTCACAACCCATAGGCCCCAACATGAAACACAAACCTTAATTAATTCATCTTACAAACAACTCATTTATTCCATTAATCATTGATGAAGGAACTTGGAACTAAACACCCTACCTTATTATGCCTGCCGAAGCTTTAGTCGCCGGAAAAAATGGAACTTTCCGACCAAAACAGAAAATATGGTACAAAACCCAGCTCACTCTTCTCACCTCTCTATCACATCCCTTTGTTCGAAATCAAAGGTATGAGGTCAAACCAAAACCCAGCTCACTCTTCTCGCCTCTCTTTGGACTTCCTTCACTTCGAAATCAGAGCTCAACCCAAAAACCCATAGCTTATAGAACTCTTTTGACATCCATCTCTTCCAAATGTGAACAGTGATGCAATAGGCTGATGATTTTTAGTATTTATATTTGGGTGTTTTAGTAATTTTGATTTTGTGCATAAAAGAGAAGAGGAAGTGAAAAGCAGAACCAAGAGGAGGAGGACTGAGAAGGCTTCAATTAAAGTAGTGCATGATCAACATAGTAGTTCCATTGATGGTTTGGATCAAAGTGTTTAAACAAATGACGAGTCCTTTTTTTGCTAAGCCAAAAAGCCTAATCATCAGAAACTTAATGCAATACTGTAATTAGTATAATATTAAATCACCTGATGTAAGTTTAACTCAAACAAACACTTTTGTCATAGACAAATGGATAGTAAATAGTGTTTGTGGGAAGATGGTATGAGTTCAAATGTCATAAACGACGATTTTTTATAAAAAAAGCCTCTAATCCAACCGTTCCATGGTCGATAAAGGAAGACAATAATCCCTAAATGTGGGTTAGTAGAGACCCAAATGAGATAACTCTTCTACCACGAAATTTGTTTCCCTGAAGATATGCTTCCAACTGATATACTGAAATTTAGAAGCCAATAATTTGATATCCTCGACAATAGGTTTAAAATGCCAAAGGGGCATCCAAACACCTTGCACCACCTGAAGGACCAGCTTGGAATCCCTTTCCACAACAGTTTCTTCACACCTTTGCGTCTGGCGAATATAAGTCCTTCCTTTAAAGCAACAGCCTCCGCAACCGATATGGGGGCACCATCAAGGTTCAATGCACCAACTCCAACCGATTGCCCGTCCTCATTTCTAAGAACAAAAGTAGTTGCCACTTTCTCCAAACTGACCAACCCATTGAAGTTTAACTTCGCATAGTCTTAAGGAGGAGGACGCCAACTTATTGAAAATAGCTATAACAAAAAGCTTTACCTTTATTTTGGAATAATTATAGCCCTAGTCTCTAAATTATACCTTTGTGTGCACTTTGTTCCATCAATTCATTATTAAAATTTCATACTTAAGACTTCTCATTTAAGTGAATAAAAATACCACTAGACCACTATTAAATGATGAATTTCAAATTTTTATCGGAAGGGAAAATTCGAGAAACAAAACTTGGACAATTATGCAAGTGCCACCCAAATTGAAAACCATGAGAACACCTATGCCTAAATTGGCACAAAATTTTAGAAACTATTTACCATTAGAATCTTTTACAACACCACCTTCTTCAGTAGAATTAGAATTATTTTATTCATATGAAGAATTCTACGGTATGTTTATGAAATACAGGCAGCACCATTTATTCTTTATATAAACTTAAACTAGTAACACCACTTGATGATTAGTGTTATGGTAGGTGACATCAATAAATAGCACAAGCCAAATAAAGATGATGGATTTTCTTATCCAGTAGAGGTATTGACGTCACAAATGCATTATGCTTCGTATCATCATAGGCCATGGTGGTGATTATTGACCTTTGGTGGTGTGCATGGATTGACTACTTAGGCCACATTATTCACATGCCACGCTCTCGACCCTTCTCAACTACTACATTGTCAAAACTTGAATTACATTGTTAATTATCTTTCTAGTGTGCCCATTATGGTATTCATCTTCGCTTGGAAGCGAGAGGTCTTAGGTTCAAATCTCATAGATGGCGAATTCGATACCCAATTAGGCTGCCCATTATATGGCTTAATCGAACTCCCCATCTTTTTAGTGTAAAAATATCGATGTACTAAAAAAGAAAAACTAAGAGAAGTATTAAGTACCGAAAATCTCTGACTTTTAATGTCATTTCAATTGGTCTCAACTTTTTAAACACTTCAAACTAGTACCCAACCTATTAAAAATGTTACATCGATTAAGCCCGAGTTAAATTTTTGTTAAGGGGCTTACTTTGTCTCTAAAATCAATAGAAGGTCATGGAAGCATAACCTCCACTATGTAACATTCACCACCACCCTCATCAGGTCATCACCTCCAAACTCAACACCCAATCACCAACTCTACCCTACAGCTCAAGAATATAAAAAAGAAAGTCATGAAGGTTGCTAAAATGGTATGGACTGCCATGATGCAGCCACCACCATCTTCATCAGCCACAAAGAAGAACTGGAAGATGAACCAGTTAATGGGTTTTGAATATAAAGGTTGGGAGGGAAGTTCGATGGTCCAAGTTGAGCTTGGAGGTGGCGGGGGCTTGATGTTTTCCGATCTTTATTTTTGCTTTTTTTTTTTTTTTTTTTTTTTGTGTGAATTCACTTGTTATTTTTTCATCTTCATGTCTTATTTTAAATTATTTTTATTATGTGTAATGATAGGAGGACTAAATTTGCAAACTAAATGATATGTTACCAATTGAAATAAACACGTTTATCAATGTTTAAGTAATAAATCAATTATCAACTTTCATGTCATTTAGTTTCCAAGACTTTGTCTACAAATTTAGTCTCCATATCATTACCTTTTATTATTATTTTAGTGTCCAAATAAGCTAAAAAGTGGGACTCATTGTAGCCATTTAATGGAAAAATTAACTATAACTTAACAGATGTGACATTTTTAAAAGGTTGAGTACTTATTTGGAACGTTAAAAAGTTGAGACCAATTTAAAATGACATTAAAAGTTTGGAGGGTTTTAGATACTTAATCTTTAAAAAATATATATATATTTAAATTTATAATTGTAATATGGCCGTTCATGAAATCTCAAGTGCATGTAAGTTTTTCTTCTACAATAAGTATGAAACACATGTGAAGAGTCCAAAAGGCTGAACATGGTACAAATGTTTAGACGTGTGACACAACAAGAAGTCCAGAAGCATAACGCGTTAGTTATGAACACATGATTAGTTGAGACCTCAGACTAGGGAGTTTACCATGGTCTCATTAGTTGAGACCTCAGATTAGGGAGTTTACCTTGGTCATCCTTGGAATATATTGTATGTTGTGAAGTAAGTGTGCGCGGAAACACGTGGGGTTATTGAAAAGATAGAAACTTATTTTTACCGAGACTAACTTTTATGAGACAAGTATATTGTAATTGTTTGTGTAAAAAAAATTGCACATAACATTATATTATTAACAAAACGTTATAGTAACTGAGTACTTATGTCATGAATGTTAATCTCCATTTTCCTCCCAATGACTTGGTTGATTATTTTATGCAATCCATTTTCATTAATCAGGCTTCTAAAGTCTCCTCATATTCCCGACATAGGTTAGTGGCTACTAGCACCTTCTCCACTCTCTCAACCACTAGCCTTCATGCACGTGCTCACACACATGCAAACGACATTTTTTTAATCACAACGTGCTACGCGTGACTTACATGTTTTAAATGTATTTATATGAGTAAATTGACAAAAGGAAAGTCAAATATTTGAAGTAAATGAATAATCTTAGATCATGCTAAAAAAACCCTCATAAACCAATTAAAGTAGCTGAATTCACATAATAAAATCAATCTTTGTAGAATTTACATTAAATATAGAGAAAATAGTATTTAATAAACAATTGATTGAATTACATTATTGATAGCTCATTGTGAGGTTAAGCTCATCTCCTCCCCCTTAGTGTAGGTAATATCGTTTGTTAAAAAAAATAATTATTTAACAACTAATTTAATTACATTATTATCCGCATGCGAAAAATATTTTTTTATAACCGGCATTACATGCCTCTTAAAATGTTTTGAACGTGTTTAAAAATAGAGAAAATAATATTTAATAAACAACTGATTGAATCACATTATTGCTAGTCAATTGTGAGGCCAAGCCCACCCCCTCCCCCTTAGTGTAGATAATATCGTTTGTTAAAAAAAAAATCATTTCACAACTCATTTAATCACATTATTATCCGTGTATGAAAGACTTTTTTTTTTATAACCGGCATTACACACCTCTTAAGATGTTTTGAATGTGTTTAAAAATAGAGAAATTGAATCACATTATTACTAGCCTAGTGTGAGGCACTAATTTTTAAAATAAAAAAATATACATATGAAAAAAAGAGCAAAAAAATATTTAATTATTAAAAAAAACACTATTAAAATGACAAAAATACCCTTACCTTATTTGATGCATTATTTTGGAATACTTTTGAAGTTTTTTTTTGTCTTGGAGGCATGTGACACATAAAACACTATCCACCTTTTGTGTTCTCTTTATATATAGATATATAGATGTGTTTATCTTTCTTACATCACATGATTAAAAAAAAAAAAGCACAGTTTATACTACTAATTATAGGACAATAAATTTTTTTGGTGATCAGTGAGAACTGTTGTGGAGAATAAAATGACCACCTTAGAGGATAACGTTTTATCGTAATAGCGAAAAGTAATCCACACTAATTCTCTATTTCTTAATATTTAGCTATCTAACTAACTAACGGTATCATTTGTAAGAATAAAAAAAAGATAATGCTAGGAAGACCAAATTTCTAAACCAATTTTTGTGAACCAAATAATGTGAATATTGATTATTGGATTATTATTAAGTAATAATTAACGTTCTTATTTTCTATTGGTGACACATCATTTGATTTGTAAATTTGATCTACTTAGCATTATCTAAATAAAAAAATAAGATACACTTTGCTGAAAGGGTAATGTCAGGAAGACCAAAATTTTAAATAAAATTTAGTAAACTAAATGATATGGTTGTTGATGATTGAATTATCACTTAAGTGTTGATTAACCTATTTATTTCTTACTGACGACACATAATTTAATTTGTAAATTTGATTTAAGAATTTATTACCTTAACATTATCCTTCGTTAAGATAGTGGTGATCACCACTTTCCGGAAGTGGCTATTAATCAAGTCAAGTCAAGTCAATTGGATAATGGTACACTAGTTGCCGAGAAATTTTTAGGTGTACCGGGTACACCAAAAAATTTTGGTGTACCCTCACTCATAAATCCTCACTTACCCCTCACTTATTTTTCAATAAATAAATAAAATCAAATTCTAATGAGTGAGGGTACACCTAAAAATTTCTCCTAGTTGCCCATTCCCATGCCTGCTGTCCAATATTGGTGACTAAGATTTTTTTGATTAAAAAAACAAAAAAAATGTTAAGAAGATTCTTTCAAAATGAGATTCTTCATAAATTTTCTGTCACCTCATGTTTTTCGCATAATTTTTTATAGTGTTGACATATGAATTAACGTTTAATTACGGCGTGGCAGAAAGTCCATGAAGAGTCCTACCTTGAGAGAGTCTCCTTAACATTTCTTTAAAAGAAAATTTTCAAAAAACCTTTATCTTTTGCTATATTTTTTCTTACCACATTCAAGTGATGATGATGCTTGTAACCTTATTTATTATTATCGTAAGAGTTTAAATTTCAAATCTGTACAGTATAGAGACACAAATATCAAAGTTTAAATTCATCTAATGATAATAACTAGAATGATGAGCATTACCACCACTTGAGGGTGATGAATAAAATGCACCCGCTTATTGAGTTTGGTTGCTTTTTGTTGTTTAAGAATGTCAAAGTGTACATATCGTAACCATTTTTGTCGTCGTCGAAATACGCATTGTAGATTGAGAGTTACAATTTTCATACACAACTTCGAGCTATAGTTTTTCATATTCTAGATTTGTGTTCGGTATCAGCTACTTACATAGCAAAGTACATTTTCCCAAAAGCAAGATGATTTTTTGTTTGATCATGTCATAAATTTTTGTTTATTTGGTTCTGATACTTTTCTTCAAGACCGTGTACAGTGTACACTCAAATTTTCACACCAGCTGATGTCCCCGCGGACTTCAAGCTTATTGGATCGCTCATGTTTTCCAGTGATGTTTTGGTGCCTATATAATCCTTTGGTCATTCTGCACAACACACAGGCCATTTCTGGACTTAAAAATACGGAAGTTTCGTACTGTCCTTCTCGTGTAGCTCATTCGTACGTGTTTGGCTTGAGTGACGATACATAATGTAAGCTTTAATCATTATTCGTTATGCCCTTCAGATTGATCTTGTTCACGTTTGATTGATTTATTAGGTATTTTTGGACAACATGCATGCATGTGTTTTTGGAGCATGTTCTATTGTTCTTACTGTAATTTGGCTTTCTATACAACGTATAAACTACTCTATAACATGCAGAGAGGGGGATTCGAACTTGTGCACAAGGAGGGAGCAAGCATATTGTTCTAGCCAACTGGCCTTACTCGTTGTTCCTCCTTTTGGAGCTCAAACATGAACATGAATCTAGCCTTGCTTCTATTATTTATGGTTTTCTACAAAGGCTCTTCTACTAGTGGACTTAATTCTACTAATGTCACTGCAAGACCTGATGTTGTGAACGTCGGCGCAATTTTCACTTTCGATTCTGTCATTGGAAAAATCGCAAAACTCGCAATAACCCTAGCAGTTGAAGATGTCAATTCCAATACAGAAATTCTCAATGGAACAAAGCTGGCACTTAAAATGCAGAACACCAAATCTAGTGACTTTCTAGGCATCATTGAAGGTACAAACTTGTTAACTTTCCCATGTTTTTCTCCTCTGCGCAAGTCATGTAATCGAATTGCTCAGTTTTCAGTGTTTTTTTTTTTTTATTTTTTTATTTTTTAATGAAAACACTAAAACCTTGAAAATGAAAGGTGTGTGTTATCTACACACTCCTTGTTAATTTCTATCATTTGATCTTCTTTGATTCAGTCTATCCGATGACCGTAAATTAAGAGGGTATGTATGAAGTAAAAAGGGGCCCAAATGAAATAGTTATCAAACAGACCCAAAGATTTTATCTTTATTTTTTGGGAACTTTCATGAAAAGGGGTTAGGCTAAGTTTATTTTAACAAAAAAACTATGCTATAACTTTATTTAATGAAAAAGAATTGAATTTTAATGAAAACCCCTTAAATTTGAATGAAAATAACAAAAAAAAAAAAAAAAAAAAACCTTAAATTTTAATAAAAAGGATACAATTAAAAAAAGAAAAATGACTTACAGGACATGTACACTGTGACATCTCACATCGCTCAGGGGAGTGATCCTTATATGTATATTCTCATCCCTACCTAGCACGAGGCCTTTTGGGAGCTCACTAGCTTCGGGTTCCATCTGAACTCCGAAGTTAAGCGAGTAGCACGCGAGAGCATTCCTAGGATGGGTGACCCATAGGGAAGTTCTCGTATGAGTTTCCAGAAACAAAGCCGTGAGGGCGTGGTCGGGGCCCAAAGCGGACAATATCGTGCTACGGTGGAGTTCGGCCTGGGAAGTGGTTCCGTCCAGGGCGGGAAGTGGTTCCGTCCAGGGCGGGATGTGACACACTGTTTATGAAACTGAATACTATTTATGAAACTGAACGGTACTATACTATTTATTGATCCAATTTCATAAATAGAGCCTAGTTTTTGTCCACTTTTATAAATAGTGTCTAGTTCTTGGTCATGTTTCATAAATAGTGTATGGTTATTAGATCCAGTTTCATAAATAATGTATAGTAATTGGTACAGTTTTATAAATAGTATCTCTTTCTTAATCCGGTTTCATAAATAGTGTCTAGTTATTAGTCCACTTTTATAAATAGTTCCTAATTCTTGGTTATGTTTCATAAATATTGTCTAGTTCTTAATATAGTTTCATAAATAGTGTATAATCCAGTTTCATAAATAGTTTTCACCTATTGGTTTAGTTTTAAAAATAATGCCTAATTTTTTGTTTTCGTTTCATAAATAGTGTCTACTTATTGGTCCAATTTCATAAATAGGGTACTTATTTTTCATGAATAGTGTCTACTTATTGGTGAAGTTTTATAAATAGTGTTTAATTATTAGTTCAGTTTCATAAGGTTTGAAACTTAGACCATTTTTGGTTCTGTAAAAGAACTCATTGCGTCGAAAACGATGAACCCATAATGACTATTTAGACCAAATCCTTGAGAAGATCATGTTTTCAGTAATTATATTTAAAAAAATGTTTTCAATTACCAAATTAAAATTTTGTCATATTTTTAACATACCTACAATAATAAATGTAGCTCTCCATCCAATTTCTTAAGTTTGGTTGTCATCTTGGATAAATTTTTCCTTATGCCTATAACACAAATGGTATACCACGTGTTATTATGTAAGTGGTGAAAAATTTTATTTTTATGTTATTAATTTTTTAACATGAGAATCTCAAAACTTGTATAAAGTGTATCACCCTGTGTTCTGGGCACATTGAAAAGTTTATCGTCATCATAACTACTATTGGAAAACAACACCACAAAAATAAAACTGAAGAATGTAATTCAATTTGAAGTATTTTTCTTATTCTAAGCAAAAAAAAATTAAAAAAATCTATTGATGTAGCTGGCAATGGGAGAAAATGGTGGAAGAAAAAAAATGGAGTGTGGAAGGGAAGTGGGCTACGCACCTGAGCGCAAGTTGGGGGTTTATTTTATTTTATTTTATTTTATTTTATTTTTATAATTATTCTTTTGTTCTTATTCTTAAATAAAGTTAGTAGGTGGTATTTTATTAAGAGTGATACTAGATCCATCCTATTGTTCTATTTTTTTCACCCCATTATAATCTCACCCATCATAAAAAAAAGAAAAAAAAAATTAAAATCCTATTTTTCCACACACTATTATTCCTAAAACAACCTTTATTACACCACCATCCCATCATTATCCTGCTTCCACCCCTAGTCTCTCTGGAACTTCCAGCAAAATGCGTTACATTGGCAACCCAAAACACCAAAATCCAATACCTTAATTAAACTTGTGAAAATCAAGAATTTTAATAGACTAAGATTACCTTCAACTCAACAACGCCCATAGAGAAATCAGTATCAGCAGACGTAAAGCATTCCATGATTCTTTAACATTAACAACTGACAGGTACACACTTGCCTCGAGAAAATCGGTCGACAAAGGTCCAAGTAAAAAAGAAGACGAGTAACCTTGCAGTTCTTCTTCTCAAATGCCATTTTCTCAATCTTGTTCCACAAGCTATGAATCTCCAGATTATGTATTACTGCAACAAATCATTTGCACTTGTAGCAACTATCAACCAATGATACCATTCAAAATCAATGGAAATTGAAATTTAAGCTCCAAATGAGAGACGTGACATGACGTGACGTGGCCGAGAGGAGAGGACAAGTCCTCTTGCCCTTCCTCCATCACAACTCTGTCGTGCTCCCCCTGATACTCCGTGCTTCCGGCCATGGCGGTCGGTGCAGAAGCTGAGAATAGAAATGAAACCGAAGATAGAGAAGAACGGAGGAGCGAGAAACGGGGACGTAGAGAGAGGGGGAAAGAAATGGGGTAGGGGTTGAATAGTCTTTTGATAAAATGATAAACATGTTAATAATACTTTAAAGATTTTTATTAGAACGTGGGTGAAAAAATAGGACAATGGGGGTGAGATTATCAGCACTCTTTATTAAAATATAAAGATTTGAAGTCATTTTCATTAGTTTTCTTTAATTTTTTGTGTTCCATCACAGCTTTGCAGTTCATGGAGAACGACACGGTGGCCATAATTGGCCCCCAATTCTCAGCAACAGCTCATGTAATATCACACATCGCCGATGAGCTACAAGTCCCTTTACTATCATTTGCAGCAACAGACCCCACTCTGTCTCCAAATCAGTTCCCGTTCTTGGTTCGAACGACGAGGAGTGACCTCTTTGAGATGGCTGCAGTAGCAGACCTTGTTGGCTACTATGAGTGGAGAGATGTCATAGCAATTTTTGTAAATGATGACTTTGGGCGGAATGCCATTGCTGCCTTGGGGGACAAGCTATCCGAAAAGCGCTGTAAAATTTCGTACAAGGTACCTCGGAGCCCCAAGGCAACCAAAGATGAAATCAGAAAGGCACTGATTAGTGTGTCTTCAATGGAGTCTAGGATTGTGATCCTGCACATTTATACTAGTTGGGGTTTACAAGTGCTCACCGAAGCGCAAAGCCAAATGATGATGTCGAGTCCATATGTGTGGATTGCTACAGATTGGTTTTCCACTATAATAGATTCAGATCCTTCCTTGCCTTTTACAGCAACAGATGACATTCAAGGGGTTCTCACATTGAAAATGTACACACCAGAATCGGAACTCAAAAAGAAGTTTAAATCGCGGTGGAGCAACTTGACTAGCGCAAGGAGGGTGAATGGCTCTTCTTTCGGCTTAAATACCTATGGTCTATATGCCTATGATTCTGTGTGGCTTCTTGCTCATGCCCTTGACTCGTTTTTCTCTCGTGGAGGAAATATTTCTTTTGCAAATGACTCAAATTTGCGCGAATTACAAGTAGGAAAGTTAAACCTTGATGCTTTGAACATGTTTAATGGTGGCAGCCAGCTGCTCCAAAGCATTTTAGAGGTTAATACAACTGGATTAACTGGGCAAATCAAGTTCAATCCAGATGGAAACTTGATTAATCCTGCATTCGAAGTGAACAATGTGATCGGCACAGGGACTAGGACTATTGGTTATTGGTCCAATTCTTCTGGCCTATCGCTTGATCCACCTGATAAGTCTCAAAGGAAGCTGCACTTTAATGGTTCCAGCACTGATACTCAACGATTATACAGCGTCATCTGGCCCGGACAAACAACTCAGAAGCCTCGCGGGTGGGTTTTCCCCGACAACGGAAGAAAGCTCAGGATTGGAGTCCCCAATCGAGTTAGCTACCGCGAGTTTGTAGGCGTAAAAGGCACTGAGTTCACTGGCTACTGCATTGACGTCTTTCAAGCCGCCTTAAACGAGCTGCCATATGGTGTCCCATTCAAGTTTATTTCTTTCGGGGATGGTAAAAAAAACCCTGAAAACAATGAACTTCTACACAGGATCCAAATTGGTGTAAGTATAAAATTTATGGCACATCAGAAAATTATTTGACTTTGCTTGACATCCGTATGATTATTAATTTTTCGGGTTTCAATCTTTATGCAGGAGTTTGATGGTGTGGTGGGAGATATTACAATCACCACTAGCAGAACAAAGGTGGTGGATTTCACACAGCCATATGTTGAGTCTGGTCTAGTTGTGGTTGCTCCAATTAGGAAGTTGAATTCTAGTGCTTGGGCATTTTTGAGGCCTTTTACTCCAATGATGTGGGGTGTCACAGGCATTTTCTTCCTAGTTGTGGGAGCAGCTGTTTGGCTTTTGGAGCGTCGGACTAACGAGGATTTTCGAGGCCGTCCGAGAAAACAATTTGTCACAATTATTTGGTAAGTTCTTCAATCTATATCTCCTAATGCAAAATTGAACTCTGTTAAATGTGTTAATATAATTCTCGTTCTGTTTTTTTGGGGCTTTCAGGTTTAGCTTTTCAACTCTGTTCTTCTCCCAGAGTAAGTGAAATAAAGAGCGTTACGTTTTGTTAATTTTACCTCTATATCAACATAGGTGTAGTCGAGGTGGATAGAGCCGCGTGCTCCCCCTTCTGCATCTATGTTTGAATAAAAGTATTCTTACTTACAAACTGGCTGATCTTATTCCATGGTAACATTATGTAGAAGAAAAAACAGGCAGCACACTTGGTCGATTTGTGCTTATCATATGGCTATTTGTGGTTCTAATACTCAACTCAAGCTACATTGCTAGCCTGACATCAATCCTCACCGTCGAACAGCTTTCTTCACCTGTTAAAGGGATTGAAAATCTGGCAACCGGCAATGATCGCATTGGTTTCCTAAAGAATTCATTCGCTGAAAACTACTTAACTGATGAGCTAAACATACACAAGTCAAGACTTGTGCCTCTTAACTCCCCAGAAGAATATGAGAAGGCCTTGAAAGATGGTCCTAATGCAGGCGGTGTTGCTGCAGTGATTGATGAGCGTGCATACATGGAGCTCTTCCTCTCCGTTCGATGTGGATATAGTATCGTAGGTCAAGAATTCACCAAAATGGGCTGGGGTTTTGTAAGTATCTCATATCCCTTCATATCATTCACAAAAGTACATGACATTTGTTTATTAGAAGCTTTTCTTAGCATTTCTCTAGTTTGATATGTTATGTTGTCATATATTAATATTCGATAGTAATAGTTGGTCCTTCGTTTTAGGCCTTTCCAAGGGACTCACCTCTTGCAATTGACATGTCAACCGCGGTGTTGAAACTATCTGAGAAGGGAGATCTTCAAAAGATTCATGACAAATGGCTGATGAAAAGTGCTTGCAGTGCAGAAGGAGCAAAGCAAGCTGTAGACCGCCTTCCGATGAGTAGCTTCTGGGGCCTCTTTCTGATGAGCGGCACAGCTTGCTTTCTTGCTCTTGTTCTTCATGTTCTTCACATGGCGCACCAGTACTACAAGCATTATGATTCCGACTGCGAGAGCTCACAAGCAAAACGCCTTCGATCCTTCGTTTCATTTGTAAATACAAGGGAAGAGGAAGTGAAAAGTAGAACCAAGAGGAGGAGGACTGAAAAGGCTTCAAACAAAGTAGTGCATGATCAAGATTGTAGTTGCATTGATGGTTTGGATGAAAGTGTTTAATTAAACGTTAACTTTTTTTCTAGGATAGTGCTATTCTCACCTTCATTTTTACCTCTCACACACCATTGTTAATTTTTGGTTATTGATCTTCTTCAATTCATTTGATCCAACGGCCTAGAATTTAAGAGGTGTGTGAGAAGTAAAAATTGGTGTGTGAATAGCATTATCCTTTTGCTGAGCCAAAAGCCTAATCATTAGAAACTTAAGTTAGTACTATAATTGGTATAAAATTAAATCACTTGATGTAAGTTTAACTCAAACAAACACTTATGTCATTGACAGGTGGTTGTTGTATAAGTGTTTGTGGGAAGATGTCATAAGTTCAAATCTCGTAAATAACAACCGTTTGTTGAAAAGATTTATAATTAAAATTTCGTACTTAAGACTCATCACCATTATGAAAAGGAATACCAATTAACTCTATAGTACGATGTGACGAATTCAAATTTTTTATTAAAATGGAAAATTGTAGACACAAAACTTGAACTATTATGCAAGGACCACCCAAGCTGAAAACCGTTCCAGTGCCTCATGTTTTGTGAAGTCTAGTCAAACGTACCATTTGTAATGCAATGTGAGCCGTTTGTCAATGCTATTTTTGCCACTTAAAGATTATTAAATGACTTAAGGTAGGAATTTAGGTGACTAAAACTTAACAGCTCGTGAGATACATACTCCGGTTTCTCAAAGACAACTTGTAGTCAACAGAATTCTTACCCCAAGTCGTCTAGAGATTTTAGAGTGGCACACTCGATGAGTTTTGGAAATTCTGACGAAGATATTTAGAGGTGGTACGTCCACATTGGTCTGAATGATAAATTGGTGTGCAGAGTTCTCTTGTTTAAAAAAGAATCTTGAGCATGTGTGCTAAATCATTTTGGTGAAAGCAGCCAACTCAACTCAGTGTCCAGTATGGACCACATGGTCCATATAATATGGTTCACAAGTGGCTATGGCTTCCAGGGGACCATCTTAAAACCTGGAATCCAGGTTAAGCCAATTAATTGGAGTCCAGATCCTCGTCGGATCCTCTTTGTGAGGATTCCAGAAATTCGTGAATCGTGTCAATTTATTGTATATCCTGCGTTCAAAAATTATTTTAAATATTTTTATATAAAAATAAACATAAACAGTATTTGACAAAAATTGACTGCAGAATGTATGATGAACAGATACGATTCACGGATCCTCAAAATCCTGTAAAAAGATCTGAAGAGGATCATGTTGGAATTAACTGAACAAATACCGTTTCTGATTGAGGCCCGAGAGTCAAAAATGGACCACATTCTTTTTCTTGTCTGTGCATAAGCAGCAATAGGAGAAGCATATGAGAAGGTGGAAGCCACGGGCGTACGCTTCTTTGCTCATAAAGGTACCACTTCCACTGGTTTCCTAGAGTCATATTCGAGTCAAGTAAATGTTTTTGGATGTCACCACTTGTATATATTTTTTCATTTATTTATTTTATTTATCTTGTTGCATGCCTCACTGTCCGTTTTGCGATTGCTTTTCTAAAGAATACTTGTGGTTATATGAGTTTATGCTAAAAGTGTTTTTATTGTAAATATGTTGAACAAGCATGTGACGTAAGTACATTCTCTATAAAGCGTTTTTGGTTGTTTGAAAGTAACTTTAGTCATTCTGAAAACAACCCCAAACAAGTCGGTGAGAAGCAGGCCCAGCCCAGGTCTAGTGCAACCATCCGGGGCCCAAAAAAAATTGAGGCACCAAAATTATTAGGGTGATATATTTATATATGTTTTTATAAGAGTATAAATGTATAAAATTTGGTTTAGTGACAAAGAAATTTACCTAGAATTGGTGGTTTTATTGTTTAAAATGAATGAGGACATCTTAGGTTCAAAACACCAAGTGTGCTGATTTACATTCCTATTTTTATAAATTTCTTTTCATAATAGTATAAATTTATAAAATTTGGCTAAATGATCAAGAAGTTTAATTAGAAGTAATGGTTTTTGTTATTTAAAATTAACGAGAGGTCATAAGTTCGAAATGCTATGTACATGTTTATTTTCTTCAATTTTTACAAATTTTTGTTTGGTTGTCAATTTATTTACTAGCTAGGAGCTATGTGAGTTGCTATTTTTAAATATCCATTCCAATTCAAGTCTAATCTTTAGTAAAGAATAATGCATATACTAAACTTTTAGACCAAATTTGCAAATAATATTACGTGTCATCAAAATGTTTAATTTAGTGTTCATTCATTACTTATACATATCCTTAAAGATTCAAAAACATTAATATTTTTTTAGTCTTATATTGCCAAGGTTAGTAAATAAGAAAAAAATAACTCATGATTTATACAAAAACACTTTAAAAGTTCAGATGAAAAACAAAACTTATAATTCATCTACTTGTAAGCCCAAAGTTTTTTAGCTTCCTTCTCTTGATACAAAATAAATTAATTATTCTATGTTTCTAAATTATTGAACTTGAAGTGTTTTTCTAAATATAATTTTATCGATATTTTACATGTGAAAATAAATATTTTTTTTATATGAAATGAGGACACATTTTTTTACATCGCTCTGGATCTCAAAACTCTCTGGACCAGCCCGTGCGAGAAGAAAAACAAAGACAGAAGGTAAGACACGTCAATTACGTCATTTTCGTGGGTTGTGATCACTTGGTGCAAAAATATCCTAAACGGAAGCAGAAGTCCTGCAACAATTAGACACCTCCCGACTTTACATGGTGAGAAAAAGAGGGAAATTGCTCCACAAACACGATTTTGTTTGCCACTGAGAATTCCGAGATCGTCATCCTCATGTCATGGAGCAACATCTCATCAGGTCCAACAAAGTCCCTTGCTTTCTGCCTGGTATTGATTTCCGACCCACATTTAGAAGCATGCGAATTATATGCTCCCAACAATACATGAGAACTTTCTACTTATGTGTGACAATTTATGCATAAAGTTCCAAACTTTATTAATCTTTTTGCATTTTGTATGCCTTTCATGTTCTTTAGATAGAAAGTTAGAAGCCCAGTTGGCCAATTCTAGTTGTTCTTGGAGAGGAAATTTCGACGCAACGGGATGTCGTTGTGGCGGAATTAAGTTTTCCTGAGAAGGGTTTCCGGGTTTTAGTCCAGTTCTTTGGATTAAGTCGGTAGATGCTCGGTTAGTTGTCTTTTCATCTCGAATCGACATTCTGAGGTTTATTTTCCTTCTTTCACTGTTTTTTTTGACTTTTTAAATTCCCTTTCACTGTTGAATCGAATGTTGCTAAAATATGTATCTTCTTGTTTTCGCACAAATAAAAATTGTCTTTTTAGAGAGCTCTTGCTTTTCCCTCAAAGTAAGCACTTTCCTCACAAGCTGCTTTTTCACTTTAATTTCATCTATTTGTTGGTAATTAAGCATTTCTACTTAATACTCATCAACTAGCTATTGTGTTTCATGATTAGATCTACTTATTAATGAGAATTTCTGCTTCTTAAACCCTGTTTTATCCACTTCTTTTGGAGCTTATGCTGTTGAGCTTAAATCTGCAGATTCTTTCAATACCAATATTTTATTCATGTTATTGGATGAATTTTTGAGTTTCTTGTTTATTTTCGATGTTTTCTTGATTATGTAGTATTCATGAACTCCAGTTGATTGTATCACTTTCTGGGAGGTTGGTTTGCTTCCTTGGCAAAGAAAGGTGAAAATTTTAGGGTTCATGGTTGAACAGTTAACCATGAGTATAGTTTGGCTCCTGGTGTTGATGATTTTCTGTAATGGGTTGGCCTCAAATGGTGCCAGCACTACCAATGTCTCCACTAGACCAGATGTTGTAAATGTCGGGGCAATTTTCTCTTTCGACACCATTATTGGCAAAGTTGCCAAAGTGGCAATAGAAGCCGCAGTCGAAGATGTGAATTCTGATCCATCTGTTCTTGGTGGCACCAAGATGATTGTTACAAAGCAGGACTCAAATTACAGTGGACTTCTGGGCATTATTGAAGGTACGTCTTGCGAATTCGTTCAAAGTTTTAAACTCTTCTGTTACATTTTATTATATAGGTAGTAGGGTCACTGATTCATTGATAAGTTAATTAACTATGGTTCTGTATTTTATGATTGTCTGCAGCCTTACGGTTTATGGAGAAAGACACAATAGCGATAATTGGACCGCAGAATGCTGTCACCGCTCATGTAATATCTCATATTGCAAATGAGCTCCAAGTTCCTCTAGTATCATTTTCAGTAACAGACCCCACCCTGTCAGCACTCCAGTTTCCATTCTTTGTTAGAAGTACCCAAAATGACCTTTATCAAATGGCTGCGATAGCAGAAATGGTTGATTACTACGGATGGAGAGAGGTTATTGCACTCTATGTTGACGATGACCATGGGAGAAATGGGATTACTGCATTAGCAAATACGCTTGCTGAGAAACGATGTAAGATATCATACAAGGCGCCATTGGTCCTTGATTCTAATCGGGATAACATCACTGATGTTCTGGTTAAAGTGGCTTTAACAGAGTCTCGGATTATTGTTCTTCACGCTTATGGCAGTTGGGGTCCTCTGGTGTTCGATGTGGCCAAGTATCTTGGCATGATGGGAACTGGATATGTCTGGATAGCTACTAGTTGGCTTTCTACTTTAATAGATACTGCCTCTCCCCTCCCTTCAGGTATGATGGATGATATGCAGGGAGTTCTAACGCTGCGCATGTACACGCCAGAAACAGAACTGAAAAGAAAATTTGTTTCAAGGTGGAGCAACTTGACTAGTGGACAGACATCTAAAGGCCCAATTGGGTTGAATGCTTATGGTCTTTATGCCTACGATACTGTGTGGTTGCTTGCTCATGCAATCAATGCCTTTTTTGATCAAGGGGGAAATGTTTCATTCTCAAATGATTCACGGTTGACTCAGCTTCGCGGAGGGGATCTGAATCTTGATGCTATGAGCATCTTTAATGGAGGCAATCTGTTGATGAAAAACATTTTGCAGGTTAATATGACTGGTGTATCTGGCCCGATGAAGTTTACTCCAAAAAAGGACCTCATTCATCCTGCATTTGAGATAATAAATGTGATTGGAACAGGGATTAGGACGATTGGTTATTGGTCCAATTTTTCGGGATTATCAGTTGTGCGTCCAGAAACACTTTACACAAAGCCACCAAATCATTCCAATTCAAGTGATAAACTGTACAGTGTAATTTGGCCTGGACAAACAACACAGAAGCCTCGTGGTTGGGTGTTTCCAAACAACGGAAGGCACTTGAGGATTGGAGTCCCAAAACGTGTTAGTTTTCGTGAATTTGTTTCATACACAGAAGGCAATGACATGTTCACAGGATACTCCATTGATGTTTTTACTGCTGCGTTGAACTTGTTGCCCTATGCTGTTCCATACAAACTGATTCCCTTTGGTGATGGCCATAAGAATCCAAGCGTCACTGAGCTTGTGCACAAAATCCAAACGGGTGTGAGTATCATTGTATACAGAATATTTCTTAAAACTTAGGAGGTGAATGTTTTTTCTGATTGCCCTGTTTCTTGTTTTATATAGGAATACGATGGAGCAATAGGTGACATTGCAATCATCACCAACCGAACAAGGATGGCGGATTTTACCCAGCCATATATCGAATCTGGGCTAGTAGTAGTTGCACCTGTTAAACCAACATTGAATTCAAATCCTTGGGCTTTCCTGAGGCCATTCAATCCCATGATGTGGGGTGTGACGGCCGCCTTCTTTCTCATTGTTGGAACAGCTGTTTGGATTTTAGAGCACAGGCATAATGATGATTTTCGGGGGGCTCCTAAAAAACAATTTGTCACTATTCTGTGGTGAGTAGCTAAGAACCATATCATGTGATCGCATTCTACGTTGGCAAACCTTATAATTTTTTGTTTTGTTTAAAGACATTTGGTGCTCATTTCTCATCATTTATGTTAGGAGTTTTATCTTGATGTATTATAAATCCAAATTCACTTACAATTTGTGATTTCCTTCTGCAGGTTTAGCTTTTCGACTTGGTTCTTTGCGCACAGTGAGTAAATTCAAACTAATTCCATAGATTTTTAGCAACCATGGGTTAATAGCAGCTTCGGCTTGTGCTAATCTACTCGTATTGTTCTTTTTTGGGTTGGGATCTTGTGCAGGAGAAAATACAGTCAGCACCCTCGGTCGCTTAGTGCTAATAGTATGGCTGTTCGTTGTTCTTATAATCAACTCAAGCTACACTGCAAGTTTGACCTCAATCCTTACAGTGCAACAGCTTTCTTCCTCCATCAAGGGCATTCACGCTTTGCTTTCAAGCAACGCTCCCATTGGCTACCAGCAAGGTTCATTTGCCCGGAATTATCTAGTTGACGAACTCAACGTTGATGAGTCCAGACTCGTTCCTCTTATCATGCCAGACGACTATGCCAAAGCCTTGAAAGCTGGTCCCCATAAAGGTGGTGTTGCTGCAGTGATTGACGAGCGTGCTTACATAGAAGTTTTCCTCTCGAGCAGATGTGATTTCAGTGTTGTAGGTCAAGAATTCACCAAAACCGGTTGGGGATTTGTAAGTTATCTTTTATTCATAGAGTCTGACATGTATTGTTATCAAATTTTCAATCTATACCACATATTCAAACATAAATTTGTTGAACAATCATACAGATTACGATCTGACAACAATTCGTTGCTCATTTCTATTCAGGCTTTTGCAAGGGACTCGCCTTTAGCAGTGGACCTGTCTACTGCACTTTTGAAGCTGTCGGAGAACGGGGATCTACAAAGGATCCATGATAAATGGCTTATGAGAACTCCTTGTGCCTCACAAGGCGCAAAGCTGCAAGTCGATAGGCTTCAACTCAGAAGCTTCTGGGGACTCTTTGTTATCTGTGGTGCAGCTTGCTTCCTTGCACTCGCTATATATTTCTGCATGATGCTGCACCAGTTCAGCAAGCACAACACTGAGGAACTGGTCACTACCGGTAGCTCCAGGTCCACGCGCGTTCAAACGTTTCTCACATTTGTTGATGAGAAGGAAGAGGAAGTGAAAAGCCGGTCGAAAAGAAGACAAATGGAGAGGACTTCAAATAGAAGCGCGAGCGAAGATGAATCGATGTATAACTCAAAAAGAAGACACCTTGATCAATCATCGTCAGTGTGAGTTATGATAATAGTAAATAGTAATCATGCCTGATCAGAACCATCCAACTCCAAGTGGAACTTCACAGGGACTGTTCTGATACGAATGAGTTTTTTATACAAGCGATATTGAGGGGGAGAAATCGAGCGTAGGAGCTCAGGTTCATGCGGTGAATGCTCTTAACGAGCTTAACTACAATTCCATTGCTGTACTGAGAAGCATGTATACATAAGTCGTGTGGTTATATATTTTTCATGCTACATTATTCTTACGGTAATGTTTGGGCAAAGCTCTTTGGCAAAATTAGTAAAGTATACTAATTTGTGCACAATGACATGAAATCTACCTTTTGTATTTTTAGTTGGTCTTTTTAGCCAAAATAGTCTTTTAAGATTGACATAACTCCTTACATTGGTTTCTAAGATTTGAAATTAATAGAAATGGTCTTTGAGTTTATCCACCATCAATCATTTTGATCATTTCGTAAAACATCTTCATTAAATAAGGATGAAATGACGAAAATACCTTCAATTTTTGTCAAATCATTTTAACCCATTGTTTATTAAATTGAGGTATTTTTGTCACGTTGGTTATTTAACAAAAAATTTCATGAAATAATCAAAATGATTGATGGTGAACAAACTCACATACCACTTCTATTGATTTCAAATCTCAATAAGCAATTTTATTGATTTCAAATCTCATGTACCAAAATGAAAAGTTATGCTAATATTAAAAATCATTTTGGCTAAAAAGCCTTTTGAGTTTATATAAATATGAATTTCTCCAACGCCAAACACAATTTGTCTTGTGAGCATAAATATTTTTATTCATATACAGACTGTAATCAACATGAATGTAAGAATTCCTCGTAAGGGAAGAAGCCAAACAATGTCATTTCCTATTTCATTGAAGTTTAACAAGCAAAACTCTGACCAAATTCAAAGTTTGTAATGTAGCCATTACTTACTCATCTACGTTTTATAATATAAAGTCCAGATTGTGCCACGTCATCTACTCGTTACGGGAGATTTCATTTTATCGTTGGAAGTCTAACGGCCCAGAAAAATAGCCATTGGAAATCCAACAGCCGGAAAGCAACCACGTTGCCCAAATCCAACGGAAACAGCATGTGGGCCCCATTGTATGCAACCTTGCTGGAGACGCGCCCCCAGTCGCGGGTGTTTTTCACGTGCTTGGTACAAAAAAAATTTATAACGTGATTGACATCAACCTTGCACATATTAGGACCGTGACTTTTTGCCTGATTGAGCCATTATGCTCGCCTGTAGCCGAATTGCCTGGACTGATGTGAAAGGTTTTTGGAAGGGGGAGCAGATCGGAGCACATTATTCTTACCGTAATGTTTGGGCAAAGCTCTTTGGCAAAATTAGTAAAGTATACAAATTTGTGCACAATGACATGAAATCTACCTTTTGTATTTTTAGTTGGTCTTTTTAGCTAAAGTAGTCTTTTAAAATTGACATAACTCCTTACATTGGTTCCTAAGATTTGAAATTGATAGAAATGGTCTGAGTTTGTCCATCATCAATCATTTTGATCATTTCTTAAAACATCTCCATTAAATAAGGATGAAATGACGAAAATACCTTCAATTTTTGTCAAATCATTTTGATCCATTGTTTATTAAATTAAGGTATTTCTGTCATGTTTGTTATTTAACAAAAAATTTCATGAAAAAATCAAAATGATTGATGGTGAACAAACTCATATACCACTTCTATTGATTCCAAATCTCAATAACTAATTTTATTGATTTCAAATCTTAGGGATCAAATGAAAATTTATGCTAATCTCAGAAATCATTTTGGCTAAAAAGCCTTTTGAGTTTATATAAATATGAATTTCTCCAACGCCAATCACAATTTGTCTTGTGAGCATAAATATTTTTATTCATATACAGACTGTAATCAACATGAATGTAAGAATTCCTCGCAAGGGAAGAGGCCAGACAATGTCATTTCCTATTTCATTGAAGTTTAACAAGCAAAACTCTGACCAAATTCAAAGTTTGTAATGTAGCCATTACTTACTCATCTACGTTTTATAATATAACAGTTCAGATTGTGACACATGGCTAACAATAACATTTCTGATTTTTTTTTTTATTGCCAAGAAACATGGATAGTTGATCTGAAAATCAAATAGTCCATATTGTGCCACGTCATCTACTCGTTGGAGGAGATTTCATTTTATCGTTGAAAATCCAATGGCCCAGAAAAATAGCCATTGAAAATCCAACAGTCGGAAAGCAACCACGTTGCCCAAACGGGCCAAACCCAATGGAAACAGCGTGTGGGCCCCATCGTATGCAACCTTGTTGGAGATGCGCCCCTAGTCACGCATGTTTTTCACGCGCTTGGCACAAAAAAAATTTATAACGTGGTTGACATCAACCTTGCACATGTTAGGACCGTGACTTTTTGCCTGATTGAGCCATTATGCTCGCCTGTAGCCGAATTGCCTGGACTGATGTGAAAGGTTTTTGGAAGGGGGGAGCAGATTGGATTACCTATTCCTAAGGCTATTTGCTGCCACTAGAGTTGCTTTATATGAATGACGTAAGTAATATGTGCTAAAGCATATAAAATATTAGAAAACTTAGTAAACAAGTACACCACGTGGCCATGTCACGTATACAAAAAAAAAAAAAAAAAAAAAAACGTTATCACAAGCTTTAATCTGCATTGCTTTTGAAATACTTGCCAAAGCATTCTTCTTCTCAACAACTCTGTATTACTTCCATCGGAAGTCACGGAACCGACTTGCAAAGTAGAAATCGAATCCTTCGCGAAGAAATGAGTCTTGTCTCGGAGTTCCAAAGTAGAAGGTAAGAATAAAAGATCACACTAACTCAAAATACCTCTTTAAAATACTTTTAAGTATTATATTTATATCAAATTCACGATAATAATGAACGTAATTTACGATTTAACTTAAGATGCTAGACTAGAGAATCAAAGATTTTCTAGTGTGGTTATAAGTATTTTTGAGATCATGCATTTAAGTCCTGTCAATATTGCTTGGATGGAAAAAACATAAAATACAAACGAGAGATATATAAAAAAAAATACTAAACGTTTCAAAAAAATTAGTTGGAATGATCAATTTAAAATCCTGATACTTAAAAAAGTAGTCGAAATGATTAATCTTTAAATCTCAATGGTTCAAATGATAAAGTTTTCATCATGAAAATCAATGGATAACGTCGTCGGTTTGATCTGCTCAGCAATTAAATTAAATTAAATTTTAAATCATTTTTAGCTAAAGAGTGAGCTAGTTCGTTGCCCTACGCCGTAACGGTCAAACCGGAGGCTGTAGAAGTAAAACCACTCAAGGCCGCCGCTCGTATATCTCTCTCGCGGCAGTCCCCTTCCAGTTCACTCGCCACTTCACAAGCAACCGAAAACGACGCCGTCGCACGTATCAGGGAGGCCGAAACATGTTGCAGAACAAGTCATTCGTCAAGAGAACCAGAGGCGGCAAAATCACCAAGGTCCCCAAAAACCCTAACCCTTCCTCTTTGCGCTGCTGTTTTTCCAATTTAGGGTTTAAGCTAAGTAGGGTTTTTGATTTCGTTGTGCTTCGATTTTCAGGTCGTGAGAGAGCACTATCTCCGGCACGATATTTACTGTGGAGCTCCGGTATGCAAAGTTTGCGATACGTCCGGAGCTCGATTGAGCCCTACCGCTTCCACCATTCTCATCTTCGATACCAATGTCGTCCTTCATCAGGTTACAATTTCTAACAGTTCATTTTTTTTTTCGTTATTAATTTGTTTTCTAATTGCGAATGAATGAACGAATGATTTCGAGCTGTGTTGGTTTGCAGATTGATTTGATTGAGAATCCGGCAATCGACGATGTGGTTGTGCTTTCGATTGTGTTGGAAGAGGTTAAAAACAGGAACTTGTCTGTTTACAATAGAGTTAGAGCTCTGTGCAGCAATTCTTTGAGGAAATTTTTCGTCTTTTCGAACGAACACCACAAGTATGTTCTACCCCTAAATGAAAATTCTACTTATTTATGTTAAAATGCGTGCATTTGCTCATTGTAAATAGGTTGCTTTTGATATTGTCGATTTTAGGCTCCTATTTTGATTTTTGTTGGCTGCTGCTATGTTCAGGGATACCTATGTTACAGACATGAGCGGAGAAAGCAAAAATGATCGAAATGATAGAGGTTTTCTCATGTCGTTATTATGAAACTTTATTCTTCATGATATGCTTGATGTATGGTTCTTCTTCATTTTTTGTGTCTATGTTATTTGCAATACTTGAATACAAGTATCCACTTGCTTGTTATGGAATTTGGTTTGTTGTGTGGTATGTATCTTTTTATTTCCTACTCTTTTCTCACTCGATAAATTGTTGTTCAGCAATTCGGGTGGCCGCTCAATGGTATCAAACTCATCTTGCTGGTTCAGCTAAGGTTTTACTTATAACCAATGATAAAGAGAATAAGAGGAAGGCTATTGAAGAGGGAATTTCTGCAGAGACAGGTCTGTTTATGTTTGCTATCCAAATATTTTGACAGCATTTCTGATGTTCTAGACCTGCCCTTCAAGTTTAGTATCCACATAATTTGAATGTGTTTATTTTCAGTTTTACATCATCCTGACAGAAATTTAACGGAATTACTTTCTTGGAAATTATTGTCTTGTCTTCAGTTGAATCATATGTGAGGTCATTAAGTAGGCCAGAATTGCTCGACCTTCTGGTGCAGCCTGCATCTGAAGATTTAAAGATGGAGGACGCTGAAGATTTGAGACCATCAAAAAGGAAAGTCATCTACTCAGAGGTATTGCAACTGGCTATGCATTCATGCATTTAGGTGGTGTATAAGTTTTATGAAACAAATGTTGTTCTTACCAGTTTGTTTCTATCTTCTCTTTCAGCATAAGCCCATTTCTGAAATTACTTCTGGCTTGCATCGTGGCATATACCATCAAGGAAAACTTCGAGTTAATCGTTACAACCCCTTTGAAGCATATGTTGGAAGCGAGAGCATTGGTGATGAAATTATAATATATGGACGCACAAATATGAATAGGGCTTTTGATGGTGATATAGTAGCAGTTGAGCTTCTGCCGCAAGATCAATGGCATGAGGAGAAGTCTCTGGCTTTAGCAGATGAAGGTATATAATAAATAATTAACGATATCTATGCATATAATGTAATTTTATGAAGTTCAGGCTTGGTTGGTAACTATAAGTCTGAATTGGTGTTTTTAGGTAGCTTTAGGTCTTAGTTATAACTTATAAATTAATTTGTAGTCACTTTTTTCAGGTAGAAAGCTGAAAAACATCTCTTCTCTCTCTCTCTCTCTCTCTCTCACTTTCCCTCCCCCCCCCCCCCCCCAACAGGCATTTTTTCTTCTCGTTTAATTCTCTTAATTGGTATATTTTGTACTACCGTGCAGAGGATGAGGAAGAAGATGTTCATCTGGTTCCAGGCAGTGCCGATGATGCTCCTAGGCCTATAGCTGCCCAAGGCTCTGCTGGAGTAACAGAACCTGTCCAAAATCGACCATCTGGCCGTGTTGTTGGTATTATAAAGCGGAATTGGCATTCGTAAGTCGACTTCATAGGTTTTATGAAGCATTTTTGTCTTGCTAACATAAGTGGTATCTTATTTAGTTATTATTTGGCTGAAAGATGTTTCTTCATTTAAGTAGGTAGTAAAAAATGTGTTACCTTTCAGCATGTCTGTGGGTATGGAAGTGATTGTTGTGCTATATGAACAGCCCACCCTACCTGGATGTTTGTAGATTCTCATTTCTCACACTTAATTTGCACTTGCAGAGATGTTTATCGTGAATTTCTTTTCTGGTTGGCTCTGTTTTCTGATATAAATTGATATACATGCAGTTATTGTGGATCTTTGGAGCCCATGGCTAAGCCTGCAGGTGGTGGTGGTATTGCCCATGCTTTATTTGTCTCAAAAGATCGAAGGATTCCAAAGATTCGAATTCAAACTCGACAGCTTGAGAATCTGATGGACAAGAGAATTATTGTGGCAGTTGATTCATGGGACCGTTTATCTCGGTATCCTTCTGGCCATTATGTACGAACCATAGGAGTAATAGGTGATAAAGATACTGAAACTGAGGTACGTTGGAAGGGGTTCAGTTGTTTGCATTTGTTTGTTTGAACATCTATCTTTTAGTTTCCTATTGTGTTGGTTTTTCTAATTTTTTTTTTTCCAAAAGAAAAAAAGGCTAAAGACATTGCGCGCTATTTGAACATCCAATCAATTGAAGTTTAGATGGCAGTGACACTAATTTAGCTCTTTGGATGTTGCAGGTGGTCTTGATTGAGAATGATATAAATACACGACCATTTTCTTCTCAAGTTCTTGCATGCTTGCCACCGCTACCATGGTTTGTGTCTTCTGAAGATTTGGCAAATCCTATTAGACAGGATTTGCGAGAATTGCGTGTCTTTAGTGTTGATCCTCCTGGTATATGACCCATAGATTAAATCTCTTTGTGTTTGTTGTTCTCCCTCTTCCTGCTTTCTTATTATTTATGCTGTTTTCTATGGTGTAATTTTTTTCCACCTTGCTTCTTGTTTCTGCAGGATGCAAGGATATTGATGATGCATTGCACTGTACAGCTCTGCCAAATGGAAATTATGAACTTGGAGTCCGTATCCTTAACCTCGTGACAATATATTCATTATTGGCGATGGGTGTCTAACTGAAATTTAAGGTTGATCTGTGCAGTATGAATAAAGCGTGTGCATGTATATATGTGTCAACTGTCAAGGGAGAACACAAGTCTGAAAGAAGATATGTATTCTGAAAGTTTAGAAGATAAAAATTGAGTTGTTTATATTTTTCAGAATATATTACTAATGCTTTAGTCCAGTCTTGTCCGCTGCTTTCTCTGCTTCCTACTTCTGTTTGGTGCATTCAAGATTTTCTCACTTTGCATTAGGAGGATACTTCATTGTATTGTTGTTACTTTTATGCGTCTCTAGGATTCTTTAGATGATGAGCTTTCCGTTAATCGTAACTCAAAATCTCTGTTATACATGCCTTATTCTGTCACCTCTATAATGTTCCAAGCAAATATTAATTTGAATATAAATTGAGTACACTACAAGTACAAGCTGTTTCTTTAATGACTTCAACTAGATATTGCTGATGTAACAAATTTTGTACACTCGGGAACTCCTCTTGATGATGAGGCTTCACAAAGAGGCACATCAGTCTACCTTGTTGAACGGCGCATTGACATGCTTCCAAAACCTCTGACAGAAGGTGACTTTTAATTTTAAGAATTTCTGTAATGAGTATTGTATCCTATATGATATGATTGAATTTTCTGTGATTTAAATATATAATTCTTCATATGCAGATATATGTTCTCTTCGAGCTGATGTGGAAAGGCTAGCTTTTTCTGTTATTTGGGTATATGCTCTCTCACTAACTAGTCATGATAAGACAATTACCTTTTCTTTATCCACATCCATGCACACACACCACACATGCATCTGTTATACTCTTATGGAGATAGCATACCCTATTATATTCAACTGATACATAGGATAGGACTAACCTACGTCAGAGTATGTTCTTTCCTTTTTGAAATGGTATTTAAGTGTTTACCTGAATTTCAGGAAATGACAGCTGAAGCTGAGATCATTTCTACAAGATACACCAAAAGTGTGATTAAATCATGTGCAGCATTATCTTACATTGAAGCTCAAGCGAGGATGGATGATAGGTACACTTGTACTTCAACTTAGTTACCTTGTTGATAAATTCCTTGGGACTTTACCATTTGTGTTCGCAGGATACTCTTATCATTATTAGTCATAATAACGTTTTATATCTTTGTAAAGTTTTCCAGTTACAGTTTGTACCTGGTATGTTCTTGCTACATGAACATTGTGTTGCTTCACTTAGACTTGCATCCACCTGTTACGTTTCAATCTATATATTGAATGTACATGCTATAAAAATGCCAATATTGTTCAATACTTCTGTAGGAATCATATTTTGCAGTGATATGTAAATTCAATATATGTGATTGTATGATGAATATTATAGAAGTGAGTCGATCTAAACACTTAAAACAAAGCAAGTTGTATGGGATGGGAGTCTCTGCAGAATGTGCCCGTCTGGGCTGGGAATGTTCTGATAAATAAATAGCCTGAATGCCTAACTCGTAATGTGTTGGGTTTAGCCTCTTCTGAATCCTGGATAGTGAGAAGTGTGCAAGTGTCAAGTTTTGTTGCTATACTGCTTAGTGAATGAAAAGAGAAATGAATTCTAGGATGAATTTTAAACTTGCACCAATGATTTAATCTGTTCACGGCATGGCATTTTGTAACCTGGTCCCTTCAGGGTTGATCCCTTTCCTGTGGCCACGATAGATATTTCTTTTAGCTTGAGTTTCTATAACAAAGTTTTTTTATTGCTTTTATATTACTGCAGTCGGTTGATGGATCCATTAACTACAGATTTAAGAAACATGAACTCTTTAGCAAAGGTATGCACATGTGAGCTCTTTGTTCGTTGTAAATTCATTAGTTAAACTGTTATAATGTGTCATCTCACCTTCTTGGCTTCTTTGATTCTCGGAACATTGTGCTTTTCTACAGATAATGAGGGCAAGGCGTATTGAGAGAGGAGCCTTAACTCTTGCATCTGCTGAAGTCAAATTTGAAATTGACACAGAGACTCATGATCCTCTTGATATCGGTATGTTGTTTGAATAGCAAGCTTTCTTGTTCAACGTATTAAATTTTGATTGATGGTAATCTGACTCTAAATTTTGAACTTTAATTCTACTTGCACTGACAAGATCAGTTGTGCCATTGCTTAGTCCACTATAAATAATACCTTATTTCGTGAAATTGATTGCTTTGTGCTGCTTTACAATCGTGTAGGCATACTATTCATTTTAGAGTTGGTGCTGCATATATCATATTCTTCTTATGTTTGGTATTTTGGGTTGGTGAAGTTCTCAGCACCCGGGTGGACTTCATTAGAAGTTTAAAACATTATCTGCTTATTTTCTTGTGCAGTGATTTAATTCTTATGGTATTTCTGTTATCTGTTGGGTTTTTCATTTTTTTTAAAACATTTATTCAGAAGGAGAGAAGTGACTGATCTGACATTCATGTATCCATTTGAGAGAAAACTTGTCTAAAATCACTGCATGAATTGTTTCTGCAGGTATGTACCAGATTCGTGAAGCAAATCAAATGGTGGAGGAGTTTATGCTTGCCGCTAATGTTTCAGTTGCTGAGAAAATTCTTAAACATTTTCCTCTATGTTCACTATTGAGGTAAGTTGATGGATTTTTCTTCAATAATTTCATGGTCTCATGTTATTTCCTGGAACAATGTTCTGGTTGTCTTTTGCTTAAAATTAAGGCTATAAAGTGGCAGAGCGATCAATTTAGGTTGGTTGAGTTGGAATGTATCAATTTCTGGTGGAGTGTAGTTCTCTTACCCTCAGTTTGGATGAGGGAAATAAACTTGGAATTTGGTCAAAAGTCGGAATTTTAAAATTGAAATGACTCATTCCCTTGTTTGGATTTATAACATAGAAATTAGAATTTCTGTCGAAAAACCAACTTGAAATTTCATGTAGATAGTTGTCATTAATAAATTTTCACAAGTGAGTTTATTATTTTTCGTTTATAGATTGACACATTAAATTAATAAATTCTGTATGTAAATTTCATTATAGCCAAACAAGAAACTTCACAACTTCTAGGAAATTAAATTTCATAATTTCAAATTCCATGATTTTGATTTTCCTTAGTAATCTCAAATTTCCTCATCCAAACATAGGGTTTTGTATCGATGTATTTTTTTTTTTCTTAAAATATTGGTAGCTGTGGCCGGATGGTGCATAGCTGCCTTGACACTCTGCCACCCAGACCTTTTTTTGGTCATTTAATGTTGTGTTTTCCGCAGGCGGCATCCTTCTCCTACCAGAGAGATGCTTGAACCATTGTTGCGTACAGCTGCAGCTATTGGTCTGAACTTGGATGTCTCATCATCAAAAGCACTAGCTGATTCACTTGACTCTGCTGTGGTATGTATTTTTTAGATATGTTATTAGTATGAGACTGATGGTTTTCCCAAGTTATGTAAATTTTTGCCTAATTATTTAATTCTCTCTTTAATAAAAGCAAAATTAAATCTTTTTCAGGGTGATGATCCGTACTTCAACAAGCTGATTCGGATTTTGGCTACAAGATGCATGACCCAGGTAATTTAACTTGAATGGTTAAAAGAAGTTGAAATTACTTCGAAGGACACCTTTCTAAATTTATTGATTTACCCTGTATTTGCAATCTAGGCTGTTTACTTCTGTAGTGGGGATCTTAGCCCTCCAGAATATCTTCACTATGGGCTTGCAGCATCTCTATACACTCATTTCACCTCTCCTATTAGGAGATATGCAGGTCAGTGTCAGTTTTAGCCATGTAGTTCTTGGTGATCGAATTATTGTTGTTTGACTCAGTAACAACTTTCTTTCCCGGCAGATGTCATAACGCACAGGTTGCTTGCTGCATCTTTGGGGATATACAAGCTTCCAACTATATTCCAAGATGGACCCCGACTCACAAGCATTGCTGACAGTATGGAACCACTTTCCCCTTTGGACTTTTTTTATGTAGTGCAATAAATGATCGAATCTTAATATTACCCATATTGTTGGATGTTGCATATTAATCAATAATATTAGAATAATACTGCTTGGCTCCTTACCCCACAAGACAAGCTGGTGACATGTTGCGTGTGTCCAAAGTTTTCATTTTCCATTTACTAGTTTCAGTGCCAACTTGCACATCAACACATCAAGTTATCATGCTTTTAAGGAGCCAAACATTGTTCAGCCACTCAGTTTATAATTCAAGATTGCATATGTGCTCCTGTAGGGTTTGCTCTAATGAAAATATTTCTTTCCTATTGCTCTTCTAAGCCACGATTAAATCATTTTATATTCATATCGGTGCATTCTCAACTTTATTTATGCTATGTACATGTTACTCTAACAATGTTGCTTCACTTATTTCTGCTACAGATTTAAATTATCGGCATAGGAATGCCCAGATGGCAAGTCGAGCCTCAGTGGAGCTCCATACTGTCATTTTTTTCAAAAAGCGGTACGAACCATTATGTCTGCCTCTGTCTCTCTCCTGCTTCCCCTCTCCCTATGTCTTTCTTTTTAATAATAATGCATTTTGTTCATGTAGGCCGACGGACACAGAGGCAAGAATAGTCAGAATACGATCGAATGGATTTTTCGTATTTGTGCCCAAGTAGATTTTCTAACCTCATAAGTAGTTCTATTAATTCTTTATGCGTGTTGGGCAGATGTGTGCAAATATTTTAAGGGTGTTTTCAATAGAACTTGCTGTTACCTGTTCTCGTGCTTGACTGAAATATTCTGGAATGGACTCAGGTGTTAAGATGAACTTATGGAGATGGTTTGTATTAGTGAACTCTTTCTTTTTTGATCCTTTGCAGGTATGGCATAGAAGGGCCGGTGTACTTGACCCCAAGGGGTGAGAAGGGAAGCGGAGAATGGTATGTAGATGAGCAACAACAGAAGATTAGAAAAATGGACGGTAGTATTTCATACAGCGTTCTGCAGACGGTGTTTATTCACATGGAGATTGTGGAACCCCAGCCCAACAGGCCAAAACTCCAACTGTCGCTGGTGTAGACCAGCAACTTTGCCTCTCCCCGGTACCCTCCTTTAAGATGAGAAAAGTGTCTGGAATGGTGGCGTGAGCCAGGAGCTTGGTTCTAACCATCTTGGGCAGCCAAGATATGTCACGGGACACATTGAAATATTGTATAGTTTCATTTAGTACAGTTTGTTTTACCGCGTGAACTTAAGGTGTGAGTAAGAGTTTTGGTAATCGAGTGTAGAGCTGAGAGGTTAGCAGCAGTCTGCAAGTTAAAGACGGGATGCCGTTGAAACAGTGCTGTGTTTTCTTCCGGCCCCAATTATTTTGTGGAATGCTTGAGTATAAATTTTAAGGAGGTTTAATCACAGTGTTTTCTCGAGGTTTAATGTAATTACAACTTAAATGGCATGTCTGGTTTGGCTGGAGCCGGGAGGGAATGTATTGAAAAAACGAGGAATATAAATTGATGTGAGAGGAATTAGAGATGTTTTGAAGAGTAAAGTGATTTTCGCAGTTGTTTTTCTCTTGCTCGGAAGAGTGCAGTTGGAGAAATTAGAAGTGTGAAAATCATACTACGCTTTTAATATTATCAACTAGTTGTACAGTAGTTTACATCAATCTTCTGCCAGTATCAAATTTCTCATTAGGGTAGTCCCACGTAGATGCCACTATTACAGTAAAAAATTTCTCTACTCAAACGAAGAGCAACCATCAAATTTCTTGGATGTATTTTTCAATGGATCATAACTTTATACGAATTTCAACTCCACAAATGCATGCAGCCGCACGAGATAGATTGAGCCATGATAACCTAATGAAACCCATTCCTTACTCCTACTACACACCAAGTAAATAAATGAAACCATGAGATCTTCAGATACACACCCAAATCATACCTCAAAAATAAAACGATTACTTTAAATTAACCAATTGAATTGAAAAATGTGGGAAAAAGAAACCCAAGGGATTGCTTGTGGCTCAAGGAAGTTCAAGACAAGATCCACATAAAAATTGTTGACCAAACAGTAAGTGCCAAGGCTGCAACCAAGTACATCCACAGGAAGATCACTGAGCACTCTGCCTCACCCACATCATACAGCTGCGTCATCGTACCTACATACAATCGCGTATTCAAATAAGTACTTCTATACAAAATTGTTACGAAGTTTCAAGGCTCCCGGATTGAATGACCGGGGATGGTGGACATTACGACCACTTGATGCAATTTGCTTACCGATATTCATGGCAGGCGGCAGGGTAAACTGAAGCATCAGCACAAAGTGGAACAAGGAGTCAGATGGGAGAAGCCCTAGTTTGTCTGCTCCTGTTACAATGCCAATGCCAATTGCAGGCAGTACTACATATTTGGCAATAATCATTCCAAGGAGGGTAGGCACTTTGATTGTTGGTTTGCGTAAGCCTGCACAATTAAGCACACAGTAATATAGCACTTTGTTAGATTATTGTATTCCCTCCCAGAAACTAAGAAAGTAGTTCTAATATCGAATATCATGGTTCCCATTACCTTGGATCAGATTGCCTCCAAGAATGAGTGTGATGCAAGGGATTGTACCGTTCCTGTGTAGGGCATTTCCCGTTAATTTACACACTATGCAGAGGATGTTTTTTGTTTAAAATTGTTTGATTGAACATTAAGGGATTTTGAAGCCTTAAACATAGTAATTTTTAAGCTCTAAGCCGAAAGGTACCTACCCGAGTTGTGTAATGGAGTCTTCGATCACATGCAGAGGGGCGTCGTCACCAATTATTATGTTCTTAATAACTGTAATTGCCCCAACGAAGAATCCCACAATCTGATCATAGACAGATAACAGACAAGTCAGTTCTATTTTAGTCATGAGGTCTTGCGAAGCACTTATAACACAGGCGAAAAATGTTTAGAAACTCACTGCAGCAACCGTTGGTGGTGCCAATAACTCATGCAAAATCTGGCGAAAGAATGCTAATACTTTATGGCTGAATGGCATGTTTGATTCATCAGGGGCTACTATCTGTCATTTGAGCAATCCAGATCGTCCAAACAACAAGGCGAGTAAATATACGAATATATATACCAAATACTGAAGCCAGACTGCTGTAATTTTAGATATGAGGGTACTTACAGCGTGGTTTACAGAAGTTTCAGACACTACAATAGCGGCCTGCTCTTCATCTTCTCCTTTGAGAAGGTGAGTTTCCTCGTCAGCATCCAAATCTGTGTTGCGCCTCCTTGAAGCCTCCTCAGCTTCCTCGGCTGCTTGAAGCTCTTTCCATCTAATCGATGAGGTTCGTATCAACTGGTAACTGTAGGTCCAAATGAAGAAATTACCAAGCTGCAATAGGCAAGTAATTTTTACTTAGCATTGATATTACTTTCTTTTCTCTATAGATCATGAACAAGTGGTAGAGCTTTAATAATTGCATTACCGCCATGGAAAAAGATACGTATGCGAGTCCAGTCGTCTTACAAACACTATGATCGCCAAAGGGGTTCCCATCCTCGTTACATATTGCAGGGACAAGTATAAGGAGAAGGTTTCCCAAGTTTCCTATTCAACAAGATTGGTGATCACTTGATAAGCACACTAACAATTGCTGCTAAGAAACAGATGAAAGAAAGAAAATATAAATATTGACCAATTACCTGATGAAACTGTAGCAATTACCACACCTTCCTGATAAGGTTTTGGTTTAAAAATTTTTACCACAATCCATCCAAGAATCCCTCCAACTAGAAAGGTAAGCCCGATGTTGACAACCATAAACCACCTGAATCATTGATCAAACACGATAAAAGAAAATGAAGAGACCATATTACATGACATATCAAATATACTAAATCCCCTGAATCCTAAAAAAAATGGTATATGTATACAAGAATTCTCTGTTATCTACACTTATCATTAAGTTTATCGACACATTGTCAATAATATTGATGACATATCAAATATTGTAAGGTCGATATCAGTATATTCATCAACATATAATTGCTGCAAAGACTACGACCATATACAAAAGCGTACCATGAAACAATGTCTCCAAATGTAATAGTCTTGGCCACATTTGCAAACACAAGTGCGGGAGTGAACACCACAAACACAATCTGCATTTTTCATAAATCATGTACTTATCTCTTCTGATTCGTGCGCGAACAGACACTTATGTGTGAAAAAACCGAATATGTATGTACCTACCCTGTTTATGGACTTTCGAGCGTCCAATGGGAGAAGATTCCAGTACTCAGTTGCCATCAAAGCTCCCAATACACTGATTATGAGAACTTGGAAAATTGGCATGCAAGCCACCTCCAACAGCGTCCAGAAACCCATCTTTTTTTTATCTGAGTCCAAACTTTCGCACTTTGCTGCTTTTTTTTTTTTTTGTTCAAAACTGTCCTAATGTGTTTATTTTGCAGTGTTTTTATATCAGGTGGTTGCACTTCTCAGCAGTCCTACCAAAACAAAAGAAAAATCCCCAGAAAGAGAGTACAAAAGGTTAGCCTGGGAAACAAAATGCAAAGCAAAAATCACAGGTGGAATTTGAAGTATTACAAGGAAAGACACTAAAGTTGATGACATGGGAAGGAGGAAATAGCCATGAAGGTACCAACATTCCTCACTACTCGATTCAATTCCATCACACTGCGCGTCTCTACAAAATTGTACATATGTTTTGGATTTCTGGGTTGTGTCAAAAACTTTCTTTCCAGGAGATTTTACTTTGGAAAATTAAAATTAAATTTTTTTATGTATTAACTCAGATTTGGGTTGTTTTCTGCTAAATTAGCAATCCAATTATATCTTATATCTGTACTCTGAATCTAACCAGCTGATAAAAAATGTTAATATTTTAGGGAAAACATGATATATGTCCAATTTTTTAGCCAATATTTGAAACAGTCAGTTTATTAACATAAGTCCAATCCCTTTAGTTTAGGATTATTTTATTATCAATAATTATCTTTTTAATGATAAAAGATATATTATAAAAATTAAATTTATTCCTAAGTATCTCTTTCAGGTTAATTGTTTGTATCTACTTATATGACAAATTCTTTTTTATAATCAGCATATATCACTAATTAATTTGTCTTATTTGTAGGTATATTATGTTTTTGTACCTTTTAGTTAAGTTTCATATCTCACTTATAGGTATAATACACATTTATTTATTTGTTACTTGAGTTCGGGTCATATGTTTTGCAGATGGATTTGTGTTAGTATATTAGTTATTTGTTAGAAGATATTAAATAGATTTATTGGAATTAAAATATGCATGAAATTATTAGATATTAATTTATCTCTAATATTTTTTGAAAATATAAAAAAGAGTATAAAAGTGGAAAAATATAATACTAGATTTAATCTAATAATTATGTTGATTTTTTAGACTAGATTAATGCCCCTATTTTTTAATTAATTGTAAATTGGCGGTTTAAGCTAATTGAAATGGAACTGAGTTGGCTAACTATAAATGCCCTATCATAATCTTAATAATGGTTGGGATCATACCCAAAATTATTCTAGATGCAAGTATGTTATGATTTATAATAAATAGAAAAGGACCAAATCTAAGATATATACAAGAAATGTATATAATATGATTTAGTATTTGGTGCATGTCGTCCAATATTTTAGTGGATGGATTGTTGAGTTTTCATTTATATGTTCCAAGTTTAAACTTTCCCTCCCCTTAATTATTGCAATAGTTTCAAACAACATATGTCACTTTAATATAGTAGCAAAAAGTAATGAGGTCTATACACTCTAGTGCATGTTTGATCTCCCATCCTCCTAACAACTAACAATTTAATCTACCAGCAAAATCGTCTATAAAAAATAATTTGACAACTAACAAGGCATTATTCAGTGAAACCTAAACATGTGTATAGAGTCCAAATTCAATCATAATTTGTTTTACCATATATAAAGAAGATAGACGTAAAAGGACGACGAGAGGCCAGTGACGCAAATGGCAACACAAGATAAAACGACAGTGGTTAATAAGAAAAAAAAAAGGTAGGGTTTAATAGTGTTAGAGTCTTAAGTACGATGGCTAGCTATTAGAATTCCTGGGGCATGATGGAGTGACTGATTTTGCTATTGATGTAGGCGGGTTTAGAGCATCTGAAATACTATTGATATATGTGGATTCCAAGCTTTCTAGACAGCAGAGGAGCATAAGTTGCTTGAATACATCAATGATTGACAATCAATCACTCGCTCATGTGCGACTAAACCCTAGAATGCTCGTTTTGAGTACTCTTTATATAAAGCAGAGGGCCCCGTCTTTCATTTATGTCTTCTTTTTTCCTTCTCCTCTTTACTCTTTAGATGGCTAAAATAGTTGGTGACTTAATTGTGCTGCGCAGGATGATAATCATGCACAGCAGCCAGAAAAATTTACCAAAGAAATTTGCAGCTTAATAATAAACGAATTTTAACGAAAAGCTAATGGTACTGTTCATTTTAATGAAAAATCACATTTTTACATTAAAAAGTCAATTCTGATACTATTTATTTTACCATTTGTTTTGTCTTTACCGTTAAAATTCAAAATTTTCAAATCTTTTTTATTAATTTTCTTTAATAATAAATGTAAATCAGCCCATTCTGATTTGCAAACCCTTCTAAATTAAGGAATACTTTTGGTTTTACGTGTGGTGTGTGTGAGCTGGGTCTGGTTAAGCATAAAACGTAAAGGGCAATAGATGATGATAAAATTGACATAAGAATGTCGATTCATGTGCGTGTAAACATTATCGCCACCAACATTTCCCAAGCCTCGACAAAAGCGATGATTAGTCAGTCATGGATGCTACAAATTTGAAACATGGTCAATGTAGAGAAATGTTAAAGACATGCTTTCAAAGTGATTTTTTTATAGGTTTTTTGTCGTTTTTTATTTTTTTATAGGTTTTTTGTCGTTTTTTATTTTTTATACAATATTTTATAATAATAACACAAAAACTAATATTAATTGTAAGTTGATAGAAAATTTATAAATAATCTCATTTTTAGAAAGTTCCTTTAACGTTTCTCTAACTTTTTTTCTTTTGAGGGTGAACAAAAATCATTACCTGTTGGATCTCACAAACATCATGGAGTCCACCATAATTAGCACCATGAATAATGTTTGGTCCCACAAAAGAAAAGAAAGAAAGAAAAAGGAAAAAGTTTGTTGAAATAAACGACTAAATAAAATCGTCACATTTAAAAGCTTTTCATGCTTAAAACGAGCAACCATTACATTTAAAAGTTTCTTGTGTTTAAAACGCAAAGATATTCCAAAACGGTCTTTCCCTTTTATTTTCCCCTCCTATTTTTTTTTTCTTCTAATTTAGACCCTATTAAAAAAATTTGATGGTTCGAAGTTATGTCACATATTTAATTAGCTATATTTTTCTTATTGTTTTATTTCAACAATTTTTCCTCTTCTCCACCCATTCACCACCACTTATCCTCCTCCTTCCACAAGCTAGTTATGGCTTCTGATGTCGATCTTGATGTCGTAGCAGAATCTCGAAGGTCTCAGAGCCAGCGGGGAAGTCGGAGAGGGATATTTGGCACTGGAATTCTTTTTTTGTTTTTTTTTTTTTTTTTTTTGTCAAATGATAGATTTTGTTAGATTAGATGTTAGATTAGTCACTGACGGAGTTTGAACTCACGTCATTATGCAAGGGCTCAACACCTTTCTACCAATGTGGTAAAGGGCGATTTGCTGGCACTGGAATTCTTTGATTGTGTCATTGTTCCCACCATTTTGTGAAACACTTTTCAACATTAGAGGAGGGGGATGAGAGCCCGTATGCAAAAAAATTCTTTTCAAAACTCTAATGAGTTGTTTGAGCGCATTCGTTTATATACAGTTTTGTTCCTTCATGTAAGGAGCCAATCATAAATTTTTACTACGCCAAAATTAAAGAACAATCTCTTTTCCTTGGCTAACAAGAGATAACTGCTGAACTGAAAATAACTTAAAAGTAACCTAACCCAGAAGTTGATATAGAGACACCCATCATTCCCCTAAAGAAATGAACGTACGAAAAGTAACCAGAACCAACTCAAGAACCAGAAGATCAAGGACTCAACAATAACCCATAAAATTAAAAAAGTTTTACAATAAAAACAAGGTTAACAAAATATTAAAACAAATTAGGCAGAAAATGGAAGAGAAAAAAGAAAGAGAGAGATGAACCTGGAATTCAGTTTTGGCTAACAGAGTTGGGAAGAACCAGTCGCAAAAGCAAACATGGCTGAGAAAAATTGGAAGGGAGAGAGTAGTGGGAAGCTGAGGCTTATAATCGATGGGAATGGGAGAAGAGATTAAGAAGAATAAGCCATGACCCTTCACACTCACATGCCTTGCCTTTTAAGTTTGGAGTATAAATCTCTACAAAATTGATAGTGTACGTACAAGTTAATAATTTGTGCTAGCTTTGTGTTTACTATTTATACACAGGGCACTTTGATTCCCATCAATGACTTTAATTTATGTCCACAACCGCTAAAAAAAATAAAAAATCAAAACGCTATTTAAATCAAGCTTTGGTAAATTATGGTGGTGAATTTAGTTTAATTGACGAAGACAACAGCCTCAAGTAGAAGATGTTATATGGATAAAAACTCAACATCCTATGCAATGTCCATGAATTAAAATCCAACTTAATTAGGTGGACAAAGGTTATGGGGTTATGAGATGTCTACGTCAAATTGTCACTTTCTAATTTCTATCATTAATTAGCTAAATTGATTTTTGCATTTTGGAAAGAAAATTGTCTATTAGCACTCCAAAAATCTCATTCTACACTCCAAACATTCTATATTTGGAAACAAAAATACGCTTATGAGGAGTGTAGAATAAAATTTTTGAAGTGCCAATAACACTTCTCTTTGAAAAAAGAACTTGATTTTTGCATAAATGAGTGGACCAACGTGGGTAAAACTTCATGGAAGGTTAGACGAGCTCAAACGTTCGACCTAACAGTCCGGTCTAAGTTTCCAACCCAACGAAGTTTGATGTCAGCCGAAAGATGCATACATAGAAAAGTGAAGTTTGCATGCTTAGTAACATAAACACTTGTATGGCAACATAACCCTAAGAACTGAGCATTGCCTCTATTAAATAGGATATATATATATATATATATATATATATATATATGATCATTTTGTTTACAGTTCCTAGTCAACCTAATTGTTAGAATTAAATATTATTTGTTTAAATAATTTGATTAAGATCCCTGACATTACTTAATAGATTTAACTCCTACATTTATGCATTCAATATCCCGCAAATTATAAATTTAAACAAAGTTAAATAATATTTTTACAATATAACAATTACTTAAAAATCAATAATATAGTAATATTATGCTTCACATAGTTCCAGCTAAAAAAATAATGTACCCATGTAACTATTGATAAATTTTAAGAAATAACTATTAATATATTTAAAACATAAAATATATACATATAATCATCATGGGTACATTCAAAAAAAAAAAAAAAAAAAAAAAAAGGTACATATTAAAATTCAAAATTATGGGTACAAATTAAAACTAAAAAGAATATTGGTACAAATTAAAACTAAAAAGAATATATGAAAAAAAATACAAAAAGGATATATTTGGAAATGATTAATAAGGTTTTCATTTTTAAAATTGACAAATGATGACTTGTAAATAATTTTAATATTCAAATAATGACATGGAAATTAGTCAAGGGACATTGACCAAAAATGAAAAGAAAATAAGGTTTCAATTCATGAGAATGAAAAATGAGCGATAAAAACCTAATTTGACTTTGGATGTGGTCCCTATTTATCAACGTTCTTTGACTGAAGCCTTGTTGGTTTTCAGTTTTTTTATTGAAGTTCCTAAAATTAATGCAATAATGCATTTTTGTGTAGGTTATTATATTTTAAATTAAAATTTGATATTTGTAGTTACTTGTATTAATGAGATTTTAAAATGAGGGATGAGAACCTAAATTATTTTTTTTAATCTAAAATGTATCAATTGTTTTTTTTATATATAAAATGTACCCATTTTTTTTTATACGAAATGTACCCTTTTTTTTAATATAAAACTTACCACCTTTTTTGTATGAAAGGTACCAACTTTTTGTATGTAAAATGTACCGTTTAAAAACTACCTATTTCTTGTATGTAAAATGTCAATAATATAAGTAATGACACATCATGGGTTTTATTTAAATATAATTTATCTTAATGACAGTTCATGTCATTAACGTAAATTATACTTTTTATATAAGCGTAATTTATTTTTAATATTTTTAATCCCTCAAATCTTGAATTTTATTTAAAATCTCATTAATATAAGTAACTACAAATATCAATTTTAATTTAAAATTATAATAACCTACACAAAAATGCATTATTGCATTAATTTCAGGGACTTCAATAAAAAATTGAAAACCAACAAGGTTTAAGTCAAAGAACGTTGATAAATAGGAACCGCATCCAAAGTCATCATTTTCTATATATATGATCACTTTTAAACCGTTTAATAAACAAGATATCTTTATCAATTTAACAATTTAAAAGAGGTCAAATCAAGTGACAAACAAAGTCCAATATACGTGTATTATTTATACACGTACATCCAGTACTTACATTAGTCGCTAGCTAGCTCCACAAGCATGCAGATGCAGTGCAGCACACCACATAAGATGGTATAGTAAGATGCAAATTAATGCTAGTAATTTTGCCATACCTTGTAAAATTATTGAGTCTATCCCACGAATTACAAATCACTATCTTGATTTTTTCCTGCATGTACATACGACAAATTATCACATGGAATATTAGATTAATTAGAATTTTAATTAGGCAGGCTATGATTAGACAAATTCGAATCTGTCAGTCCAACCACAGAATTTGGGTGGACCAAAATTCTAAGGCATAGGCATGCATGTCTCCAGATTTATCAGGAAAAAAAAAAAAAAAAAAAAAAAAGATAGGTACATTGGATGTTGATCGATGAAATAGGAAAAGGATCCTTTTTCCTAATGATCCTTAGGATTCAGTAATCGTGACCGTTTATCGTATATCGTACAGTCAGTTTTTGTTAGGTATTATTTAGATTTAATTTTAAATTTTGAAATGATTTATGATCGCAAGATGCACGATGAACGGTCACAATCATAGAATCTCTAAGATCCTCAAAAAATTTCGATGAAATAAGCAAGTTGAACTAAAAATAAGAGAATTTTTATTTGGACCCAACTATCTATCTCTACATCCAACTAAAAAAATTTATGTGCTAAACTTTCAAGTTTGCCCTTAAATAAATAAGAAAAAGAAAATAAACATTGGTGTTTTTATCTCTACACCCAATGACTCAAAAAAATGGCACACATCTGCACTCCTCCATTATTTCCTGCGAAACAAGCCCAAATGACAACAAAATTATTCTCCTGAGTTCATCAACAAGTAAGCTTGCTAAAAACCCTTGTTGCATAAAACCCTTAGCACCCTCATTCATAAGTTCAACAGAGAAAACTTCTTACCAATTTGTTGGACATGAAACAAATTCCTACAATATGAGAAAAAAGTTTCCATGTCAGTGTCTATTAGAAGAGATAAGAACAAGGGTTTCTAGCAAGCTGACTTGTTAGTTTTAATAATTTATGCAAGTAGTCAACTCCCAGATAATGGTTCAAATAAGAAAACATACCAACCAAAAACCTACGCTGAAATTATAAATGAGGGCTGATAAGGGTTTCCAGTAAGCTGACTCGTTGATGAACTCGAGAGAATATTTTGCTGTTATTTGGGTGGGTTTTGCCGGAAATAATGAAAGAGTGTACTGGTGTGCTAGTTTCAGAGTTATGTGGTGTAGAGATAAAAACACCAATGTTTATTTTCTTTTCTTTTCTTATTCTTATTTATTTAAGGGTAAACTTGGAAGTTTGGTAGATGAAACTTATTAATTGAGTGTCAAGATAAGATAATTGGGTCCAAAAAAAATTTCCCTAAAATTAAACGTGCCATTTGAATATTAGCCGCACGATACGCCAGTGGACAGAGAAATTTTCCCAAATCTCATACTGGCTAAAATAATGAAACCCTAGGATTAATGGATTATTTGAGGATGAAGACGTGATCGATTAGCTTGGAGTTTTCTACATGAATTATACCATCAAGCCTATCATTGTTATTTAAATCTGACAACTGTATTTACGTACCAGGGACAAAGTCTACTATGATCATTCGTCACTAGTCACGTAAAAACAGTATTTGAAATTTCTTCAAGACTGTTATATTTTCAGGAAATTCTTAAGTTTATACTAAAATCGACAGATTTCGTCAGTATTGGACATATTGGTTAAATATCGAATAAACCTTTATATTTCGTCCAAACCAGTATTTGATGTTTTCTAAGTTTTATTTTAAATTTCCATCAAAAGCAATCGTATCCATATCGATATTCAATATATCCATGAATATTTTCACAAATTTGTATATTGATACATTTTCATAAATTTGTATATCGATACATTTTCACCAACACCGATATTTCAAATATTGCCTATAACTATATAAAATTTCGTTCTCTTGGACTCTATGATCTAAGAAAATTATAATCCACTTGCATAGGATTAGAGTTCAACCATGGAGAAAAAAGTAATAAAGTAAAATAAAATAAAATTTATTTACTTCCACAGTTGGATTAAGAATTTAAGATCGAACAGTAGTTTATTATCATAATTTATTCGGACCATAGGGTATATAACAGAATGATGCTGTAAGTGCTAGATCAATTTTTAAATTTCAATTTGCTAAATTAATCTTAGTTTTTCAATAGTTGTCGAATCTGATTGCTATTTCATCAAACCTAAAACTCGTTACTCACAATTAAAAAAGAATACCGATATACCATAGTACCAAATGACACTTCCATATTTTGTTCAAAAAAAAAAAAAATGACACCTCTATATATAAGAGCTATGCTTAATAGAAAAACTTTGTTTAGTGGCATATTTATATCCAAAATTTATCTTACTCTTTTTCAGGTGAGAAAATGAATGGGCATGTTCAATCTCATCAATACATACAGCAGGGTACGTACTACATATTCAATTAAGTAATTTAAGTTGCTGTAAATCACATAACATAAGTGGCCAGCTAGTAATCAACTTCATGACCAGCTAGAAATCAATTGCACACATAAAAAGTGAATCCTTTAATTGTATTGATATTTTTGCTATTTGCATAGCCACATTACGGCTGGAGTTTGAAGTCTCAACCACCATACATTATTGGCGGACCACCGTTGGTATTATGAGTAGTTGGTAAGGCATGTGCTGGGTACCTACCTACTACTTTTATAGGACATCTCCCAACCAAATCACTGATTCACTATAGACTATATTTTGGAATTGGATCCCATCCGGATCCATTAGGGATTTCCACATTTTAGACATTCATTGTGTATCGTACGATCAGAAATCATTTTACTTTTTTATTTAAAATTAAACACAAATAATATCTGACAAAATTGATCGTACAATGTACGATGAGCAGCTCATATATGGGGATCCCTAGGATCCTCGCAAAGTAGATCCGGAGAGGATCCTCTTCCTTATATTTTTCGTTCGAAAATGTATAAAATTCGTCTCCTAATTCGAAGAGAGCTATATTCTAGTTAGTAAACAGGGTTGGATACATATAGCTCTTGAGCTAACTATATTTAGCATCAAGGCCGCCAGTGAGAATTTAGGGGCCTATGCAAAATTTAGACTGAAGCCCTTCATTTTCTAATACTGTATTTTCTTTATTATTTCATATTTTTCAATTTTATTCTATAAAATTGAAATATTGCAGGTTAGTGAACCAAAAAAGTTTGTTTTAGTGATCATGAGTGTTTCCTATCTTCAAAGGGTTGCATGTTTTTGTCTAAATTTATCATCATAATAAGTTTGTGAACCAAGAAAGTTTGTTTTAGTGGACATGAGTGTTTCCTTCCTATCTTCAAAAGGTTGCATGTTTTGTGTAAAATATAACTGCTTAATAAGGTTATAAGTTTGCAAAAATTAAAAATCAAAACCACAGGAGTCAACAAACCTAACACATGCACGAAAAGGTAGAAAGCCTAAACCACTGGCGCTGGAAGATTTTGAATTATTTTGCACATTTTAATAAATGTACACATGTATCTATGATTATATATAAAAAAAAAATGGGGCTCTCCGAATCAGAAGTCCTGTGCCATGACACTTTTTACACACCCTCAAAGCCAACTTTGTTTAGCACTTCGGTTACATTTATCTCCGAGCTGGATACAAGTAGCCATGTAAGTTGGAGTTGGCAAAAATATAGTCAAGACTACACAGTAAAATATAATATTTTAAAGACTAAAACATAGCCCGCCGCACTTGTTGACCCTCCTATGCTGAAGATGGCCTTGTCAACCTAGCGAGCTCCCCAACCTCAACCTAGCGAGCTCCCCAACCATTCCCTTTTGTGTCCTTTTATTTATTTAATTTCTTTTTTTTTGTACAATGACATTTAACAGTGCCCACGCAATATTTAGCTGGAGTTGGACTTGGAGTCGGACAAAACATAACCAAGATAAAAAGACACAAGCTTTGAGCCCGTGGCTCTCAATATTGGACCCAGAGAATTGAAATCTCTAACTACACTACATGATTATTGTCATCGGACCCAGAAATTAACGATAATAGTACTTCAGAAGATTCCAGTTTCAACCACTGTGCCTTCGCAAGGATGATGGATGTGATCTCAAACTATATGACACTAAATTCATTTCAAATTAACAGAATTTGGACAATATGTACACTAAAGCTGATTGATTTGATACATACAATTATACATTTAGATTCTTTGCCAAAAAAAATTATTGCACGTCAAAAAAAATCATTTTCCACAATTTTAGGTACAATTTTTTAGGAAATTGATTAAATGAACTGTTATTAACATTCCAAAAATTTCATTATACATTTCACACAAGTATATATATATTTTTTTATAATTATAGAAAGTTTGGAGTGCAAAACAAGATTTTTGGAGTACCAATAACAATTCTCTTGATTAAACAATTAGAAATCAAATCTCATTTGTTAAATTGATCAATATCAACAATATACCGATCAAATATTGACGATAAAGTCATCGAATATGGACAGCATACTGAAAACATATTTATTCTTATAGAGAACAGTTATTAACACTCCAAATATCTCATTCTACACTCCTCACAAATGTATTTTCTTTCTCATTATAGAAAGTTTGGAGTGCAACATGAGATTTTTGGAGTTCTAATAATAATTCGCTTTTTATAATAGGAATTTAAAAGTATAAGCTCGTTTGGAAGTACTTTTAAAATAGTTGAAAACTCTTTTGGTGAAAAAGGTTTTTAGGACCACTTCTTAGTAAATATGTAAATGATTCCTAAAAAATCACTTGAAATGTTTCTTGGAATAAGCTCATAGGAGCATCTCCAAAGGAAATGTCAAAACTACCACGTAGACATACAACAATAAAAAATGACAGCAAACCCTTTCTAACCCAGCCTTCAACTTCTTACATGGTGCTAAGTTATTTGAAGGCAAAGCTTTTTGCTTTCAAATTTAAATGATTTTTAATAGATTAATATAATATCTAATAAATGTTGTTATGTTTTCAAATACTTGATTGGTAGCCTTAAGTGGACTTCACAAAAAGGAAAAAAAAATTATATGACATTATTATTTAACATATCAGGTAGAGCAAAATATCAAATTACTACATAAACCATCAAATATCATTTTGATGTTTAAAATTTGGCATCTTCTTTGAAGATGCTCAAATTGGTGTTTATTGTAGCCAGCACTTCAAGTGCTTTTGGAATCCAAAAGAATTTTCTTGAAAAACGTTTTAAATCATTTTAAAAGTACTTTCAAAAGAGCATTAAATCTTTAATCATGTATAACACAAGCAATATATTGCAGACCAATCAATGTCTAGGCGAGCTGCCACCACAAGGTCAATTAATCATTCCATCAATGAAGTTCACTATTTTGGTAGCATAGTGATCGCGGTTGTTTCACGTGTTCCAAGCAGTGGGGATTTTGTCGTTGAGAGCCATATATAATATATATCGAACAAGAAGGTGTCGATCGAACGTCAAAAGCTGTGGACCTCCAAATGCCAATAATTTCATCACATAATGTGTAGCGATAGGACCCAAATGCATGTGAATCACGCATACTTCTTTAGTCACATTTCACTCCCTAATTGCCTTTGTGTTTAGGAATCTTAATTTCCAAGAAAAAAGTCCTCTGCCACACAAAAAAAAAAAAAAAAATGCCAATGCCAATAATTTCATCACATAATGTGTAGCGATAGGACCCAAATGCATGTGAATCACGCATACTTCTTTAGTCACATTTCACTCCCTAATTGCCTTTGTGTTTAGGAATCTTAATTTCCAAGAAAAAAGTCCTCTGCCACCCAAAAAAAAAAAAAAAAAAAATGATTGAAGAGAAACAATTTTCAATGGGGCAAAGCATGCGTGTATGGTTAATTACAAGAAGTGTAAAAGAATAATCATTGACCAAACGAAACTTTGAACCCTTCTAAATCCTAAACTTCTCAACTTATGTGTCAAATTTCTCTTTTGAGAATCATAATAGAGATGTGTCAGTGTGATTAGATGCAACTTGATATCAAACTTATCCTAAAATTCAACTCTTAAACCTTAGTATGTCCATCGTCATTACGTCTAATTTAGTCTAATAAAAAATATCATCAACAAAAAAAGCGAACTATCACTAAACGAAAGACTGAAGTGATTGTGCAATTTAAACTGCATGCTGACAATTGACTCTGGAAAGTTTGGAAACTAATTAATTAGTTCTAACTGGCGTGCTTAAACTCTTCCATAATATTGTAGTTCTTAATTACTCCATAATTTCATTTTACTTTGTTTAAACAAACGTGGACGATTAATAATTATTACGTGGGGTTCTGAGCGTTGTGACCATATGTGTTTCCTCTTTTTATTTTTTTTTGGAAAAAATGTGTTTCCTCTTTCTCTTGCTTGACAATGACATGTTGAGATCCATACAATACAATAGGGTCCTGAAACGAGTATGCAGCCTTGATTTGTCTCATGCATAATCCCACATACTATTTTTTATGCATGGCCATGGAATGTTCTACTGCATGCCAAGTGTGGTGTCATTATTATTATTATTATTATTATTATTATTATTATTTATAGTTAAAACGTGTTTATATTGTTTTGCAAGTGTGAAGGGGTAGTCATGGAAGAAAATGGCTCTATCAATAGTTGTATATAACTTTGTGTCTATTTTGTCTAATCAGGCAAATTATAAATGTTTATTTTATCGGTTTTTATATGAGAGAAAAGATTATCTATGTGAGCAAATTTGCCATGTCACTAATTGTATAGAATCACTTGTCAGTCTTTCTTATCACTTAAATATTTGTTGGGAATTCCGTCTCTTGATTTAAGGGAGGAAGAGTCGATCAGTTCCGTCCCTTGATAAACACATTATTGAAACCAGTTCCGTCCCTTAATATGATTCCTTTCTATTCCATATATGGTCCCTTGACAATAATACTAAAGGAGGAAAGAGTCAATCACATGATTTGGCATGAAATGATCAAACTATTTGAATCATTTGAGCTACAAACTCTATCATCGTATTAGGTTAAGCAAAGTGATTTATGCCCAAGGTCCACTTGCTTTTTCTTTTGTCGATTTCTAATCGAATTAATTACCCTTTATGTCACCATGCACATTCCCATTTTTTCTGACCTTGTATTAGGTATACATGAAAGAAAAATCAGTAAATAATTTATAGTATTTATCAAATATGGTAAAAGATTAACCCTTAATTTCAAAGATATCACTTTTTATAAAATCTTTCAAATATATCCAAAATTCCACCTAAATAGATACAAATACCCTCAAATTAATTAGAGGCCTTTTAGCCAAAATGATTCGTGATATTGACATAACTCCTTAATATGGTCCTTAACAATTAATGATAATCAATAGTAATGTTCTTGAATTTGTCTATCGTGAATCAATTTAATCTTTCTTTGAATTTGTCTATCGTGATCATTTTAGTTTTTCCGTGAAAAATATGTCAATTATTCTGTTAGTGTGATGATGTGGTGCCACATGGGTCTCACAAACACAATCATATAACGACATGTGGATTAACTTTGAAAACTATTTTTATATTTAAAACTAAAAATGATATTAGTAATAAAAAAGGCGTTGAAGGCATGATTGAAATTCTACTGCTCCCACTTGCGGTAACCGCGGCGACGCTCAATGTTAGTGATGAGCGGGGTCGAAGGGGATAGGGTTGTGGTGGTGGAGTTTAGAAGCGAAGGTGAAGTTGGACCAGAGCTTGAGGTGACAGTAGCTAAAAAGCCTGTAATTTATTTAATTGTTAAATTTGAGGGTATTTGTGTCTATTTAAGTGAAATTTTGGATATATTTGAAATTTTTTATAAAAAAAAATGACATTTTTTAAAATCAAGAATTAATTTTTAACTATATTTGATAAATACTCAATAATTTATAATGTGCAGAAGACAAAAGTATACAAAAATCATTTGCCCCATTATATAGGAAGAGATGACTTCCAATAATAATAAAAATGAAATAAAGTGCTTGTATGTATAAAATAGTAAAACACACGAGAACAAGAAGATTAACAACATGTAACAAGTTTTATTTTATTTTATTTTTTTAGCAAAGTACGATATTCATTGATTATGAAATTGAATAAATACAACATTGAGGATAGGGTGCAAGTAATGGGTCTAGATAAAAACTTTGCCGGAAATTTCAACCCGAACGAAGGAAAAGAGTGACCCGCACCAAAGAGCTTACTATGAAGGGCTATCCTCAATGAGAAGGCCAGAGATTACATCGGGTGGTTCTTCAAACCAAAATAATGGGTTTTCCACCGTTACCCCAACCCTAGCCAATCTATGTGCGACCTTGTTTACCGTTCTTCGGACTGATTTGGTATTGTTGTGCTTTGAAAAAAAAACTGCTTCTGATGTGCTGTGAGAATAAGCTCATTTTTGCTGCTTCACGTTTTCAGTTTTTTTTTTTTTCACCCAAAATTGTGAAAATAAATTGTTTTAAGTGTATACCAAACACATTTTTAAGCTAAGTTTTTTTCTAATACCTACTTTTTATAAAAACACCTCAATACCAAATCAGTACTTCGTCCAAAAGACGTCTTGCAGTGATTGAATGACTCAAGGATCCTTCGAATGTCGTCGATAATATGTGCCCAAAAGGGGAAGAATCGTCATCTATGGCGGAATTTAGCTGCGCAATCTTCTCAAATATGATAATGAACATCCCAAATAACATGATCCATAAGTTACGGGATTGACCAATCAAAGTTTCCACATAAAAAGCATATTATGCTCCCCCTTAAAGGCATTAATAATCAGACAGCAGTACTGCAGTAACATTCTAAAGGCCATGCAATATACAATGAATAAATATCAATAAGGTAAATGTTTTAAAAGAGGAAGACAAAGTCAAGGCGTTTCATGGATATAATACTTCGTATGATTCTTAGCTAGATTTAAAATTGATACAAATGGTCTATGAGTTTGTCCATAGTTGATCATTTTGGTCTTTCCGTGAAAATCTCCGTTAAATAAGACCAAAATGACAAAAATGCTCTCAAATTTTGTCAAATCATTTTGACCCATTGTTTATAAAAGTGAGGGTATTTTTTGTCATTTTGGTCCTTATTTAATAGAGACTTTTAACGGAATGACCAAAATGATTAATGGTGGACAAACTCATGGACCACTTCTATCGATTTCAAATCTCAGAGAGTAAAATGAGAAGTTGTGCCAATCTTAAGAACCATTGTGGAAGAATGCCTACTTAACAGAGATTTTTCATTTTTTATGGTAGAGAACTAGAGATACAAGGAAAGCATAGGAGAGAAATGACAAAGGAGAAGGTGGTGGGAGAGAGGAGGTTGAAATGAAGGAAATAATACGAAATGAAAACTTGAATCCTTTCGCATTGTCCTCCACCATCACCTTCTCCATTCCTCCTCCCATATAGTTTTCCTCTATCTATGACACAAAACAATGAAAAATATAAACGAAATGGTTATAAACCCGACCCTAAGAAACATCGGTTCGGCAATTAAATTTGGAAGCTTTAATTAAAAGGAAACTAATGAAAATAACTTGAATTTTTTTTTATTTTAACGATAAGGACAAAATAAAGGGTAAAGTGAATAGTACCAGGATTGACTTTTTAGTGTAAAAATGTGGTTTTTCGTTAAAATGAACAGTACCGGGAGCTTTTCATTAAAGTTCCCTTAATTAAAAGGGCTTGGACTAACTTTAATTTAACCAAAAACCACTATAAACTATTATTTAATGAAAATGGTTTAAACTTCAATGAAAATGACAAAAGTTCAATATAATAAAAAAATTAAAAAGTAATAAAAAAACTGACGTGTGGGTCTGCGCATCCGTTACTCTCTCTCCCTTTCTAAATATTTATGTAACTGAACATGAATACTACACAATTTCTTAAACTGAACATTGATCATTTTTGAAAACTGAACACTAATTATTTCTGAAACTGAACATTGACGATTCCAATCCCATATGTTCTTAGCACCGACACTTCCTCTATTTGGATAGAAGACTTTGGGGAGGAATGAAAGTCTATACGCGGGTTGGATTGTCCGTTGAAGACAAGAAAGCAAATGGTAGGATATTTGAAATGGAAAGGGTAATTTATTGAGAGCTTTTTCAATCACCTTGTAAATTAGGTGAACAAAAATATTAGAATCAAGCCCATACTTCAACACATGAGTAGGCAACTCTCTGCATTTTCGATCGTCAAGTAAAACCACCATCGCACTAGAGCACATGAGTTCATAGTTTCCTTGTTCACTTTCTTACCGTTACCCTCCTCTTGTTTTTTTGGGTCTAAAATCTAGTACTTCCTTATATTATAATATATTCCTGCATCGTCTTTCACATTTGGGGTGGAACACGAGAGAAAAAACAGGAGGGATGAAACAATCTTAGGGAAAAAGAACGAACCAGAGCACGTGAAAGAGAGAAAAAAAAAGGTAACCCTTGCTAAACAGTTCCGTCCCTTGCTAAACACGTTATGGAAACTAGTTCCGTCCCTAGTTACGTTTCCCATTCTATTCCATGGACCCTTCCTCCCTTAATAAGGATATTAAGAAGAGAGAAAGAGTCAATCACATGATTTGGCATGAAAGTGACCGACGATTTGAGTTATTTGAGCTACAAACTCCATCATCCTACAAGGGGTTACTTTCATGTATTAAGTTGATTATAATTTGCAAACGTAAAATTAAGCAGAGTGATATAAGCAAAGTAATTACTTGATAGGGATTTTACCTCTTGCAAAGTATGAATAAAAACACTTAAAAATACTTGCAAGAGTATAAGGTTGTCGTAGTATATCGGCTCAAGCAAGGTCGTTTTTCACAGGGATTGAATGAATAATTTATGTTAAAACCAAATCTTAATTAATTATTTGAAAACAAAGTTTGGAAGATGTGATTTTATGACCTAAAATATTTAAAACGAATTTAATTAAAAACAATTAAATAATTTGGGAAAGTAAAGAAAATAAAAGAAAATAGTTTTGAAAATAAATTTGAGCACTAGGGTTCCGCTGTCACCTTAACAATCCTATGTAATTCTTTCAATTACTTATGAATTACACATGCATATTTTGAAGGTTAGGTTTTCCTAAAGTATGCCCTACTTGGAATGTCACATCCCAGCCCGGGCCCCACCACATCCTGGGCTCGACTCTACTGTAGCACAATATTGTCCGTTTTGGGCCCCGACCACGCCCTCACAGTTTTGTTTCTAGGAACTCACACGAGAACTTCCCAGTGGATCACCCATCCTGGGAATGCTCTCGCCCGAACTCGCTTAATTTCGGAGTTCCAATGAACTAGGAAATCATTGAGTTCCCAAAAGGCCTCATGCTAGGTAGAGCTGAGAATATACATATAAGGCTTACAAGATCCATTTTCCTGGGCGATGTGGGATGTTACAATCCATCCCCCTTAGAGGCCCGACATTCTCGTCGGCACACATCCGGCCAGGGATTGGCTCTGATACCAAATTGTCACATCCAAGCCCAGGCCCCCACCACATCCCGGGCTCCACTCCACTGTAGCACGATATTGTCCACTTTAGGCCCCGACCATGCCCTCACAGTTTTGTTTCTGGGAACTCACACAAGAACTTCTCAATGGATCACCCATCCTGGGAATGCTCTCACTCAAACTCGCTTAACTTCGGAGTTCCGATGGAACCCGAAGCCATTGAGCTCCCAAAAGGCCTCGTACTAGGTAGAGATAGGAATATACATATAAGGCTTACAGGATCCACTCCCCTAGGCGATGTGGGATGTTACATGGAACCTTCAACATAAAACGTATATCTAACATGCAACTCATCCATGGCGTCCAGACCGAATGTGAACATGTAAGACTCATTAAGTTTTGTGAAAACCTTCTGAAAAACCATAAAACCCTTAAGACGTGTCGTCCATCCTAAGGAGTTACACATATTAACCATAAGAAGCCAACGCCAATTTCAGGGACACCCCTCCGCCAAAATTGCATCAAATTACTTTTCTAAATATCCTAATGGTGGCCAATCATCAAGACAAATAGATAGTTTAAAGCACAATAATTAACGATTCAAAACCTGCATGCATAATATCATAAGTAAATTGCAAAGAAACTACATATTCTTGCTAAGGCTCATGGCCTCGTCCTAGCAAACGAAACTAGTTACAAACAACCATAAAACAAAATATTATTAAAAATATGGATAGAAAACACCTTAAAAATAAACTTGAAACTTCTAAAGTAGTGTGTGCATTCTCCTCCTTTTTTTTTCCTTCCTAGTAGCTAAATATCTTATTTATACTAATAAAAATAAAACCCTAAAAGATCTTAGAATAAAACTAGGAAATATAATAAAATAATAAAACATAAAATAAAAGGTTTCCTATTTGAACTGAAATTCGGACTTACAATAAAATCATACTTTTGACCAACCAAATCAACTCCGATTTGGTCCCAAAAGGTCTCTTTTGAAAGCTTGAGACGTCCCCTACAAATCCTCAGAATGAATCTTCCTCAAAAAATGCCATTTTGACCTTCAAAATACCCAAAACGTCCAAAAACATCAATCTGGGAAAGCTGCACGCTGGGCCTTTTTATTTCATTGCCACGGTCAAACGACTTTGTAGAAAAATCTGAAATTTTGATACAATCATCTTGAAAGGCACACGAACATCCTTTAATTGGAATCACTCCAAAATTCATCCGTTTGATTACTTTTTTGCTCCAGAGGAAGTCGAATATCCTATATTAAAAATACATAACAAAGTATCAAAGTTTTACCAAAATAACCAATAAATTAATACTAAGATTAGGGTAAAATATACGGTATAATATGGACTCATCATTACCCTCTTTGTCACAGTACACATTCTTGATTATTTCTGACGTTTGGATTAGATAAATCAAAGAAAAATCAATAAACAATTTAGAATGTGCAGAAGAAAAAAGTATACATTGATTTTGCATGAACCATTATATAGGAAGAGATGATATCCAATAATAATAAAAGTAAAAATAAAGTGCTTGAATTTATAAACAAGTAAAACACACGAGAAGAAGAACATTAACAACATTATTTTCCCAGTGTGACACATGTAACAAGTTAAACAAAACTTCTGCAAACTATTATTATATGGAAGCTTCAATTTCGTCCGAAGCCACTGCGGCTCCATTCGGGACATCATCTCCATGCAGCTGAGCAGAAACGTCATCTATGGCGGAATTTAGCTGCGCAATCTTCTCCGCCAGTATTTTGCGGGTTTTCTGTTGTCACAAAATACATAACAGAAAACACACAAGTTCAAACATGATATTGAACATCCCAAATGACATGATCCAAAAGTTATACGGGATTGACCAATCAAAGTTTCCACTTAAAACATATTAAATTCCCCTTTTTCGCTTAGCGATTCAATTCCCATTCTACAAATCTAGAAACTATCATAAAGAGGACCTCCTTTCTCATTGATATTAACTGCAGGAAAAAAAAAATTCTCACCTCAAGAGCTTTCTCTTCATCATAAATAAATTTTGGTAACTTCCTCATCAAGTCTTTTCTATCGGCTCCAGCTAGTGCCTTGCTTATCTGGGAATAGGATATGATATGTCAATCAAATACATGCTTTCGCGTTACTGTAAAGAAGTTGGCTCCTTTTGATCAGCTATATATCGCATACAAACCACATCCATGTCTCATCTCTCAAAACCAATTCATACACTGTATATCATTTAACAAGCATAACCTTATGTATCTTCTAGAAGGTAGTTCTTTGGACAGGGGAGACAGGGTAGAACCCACGGGAGACGGGGTAGAACCCACGCCTTAAGGGCGTTTATAATCAGACAGCAGTACTGCAGTAACATTCTTAAGATCATGTGACATACGATGAATAAATATTCAAAAGGAATCATCAATTCACAAATAAAGGCTCGTACAAGTGAGGGCATGCAAGTACATTGACACGCAGAGATTGAGCAGCAACAGCAATAGGAATCACAACATCAGATCGAGGCACCAAAGATATCCACCATTAAATAAGCACACAGAATACAGACCCAATGCAACGGTAACAGGTCAAACAATGATAGATACATAAGGTGAGTACTTCAACCATACCTGAGGTGCATATACACAACCTAATGCTCCAACAACTATCCCTCCCAATACAAAACCACCAACGAAGATACTTGCAGAACTTGGTTTATCCGCTCTGTAGTAGCAAAAACAAAAGGAAAAGAAGAGAAGTATTACACAAGAACTGGCCGGCTAAAAGACATTTAAGACTTTAGAGATAAAAATAATAATGAAACGCTGAAAATTTTAGACAGCACAAAAGTATGCATACCCTGCTCGGACAACAAATGACCTTCTATGAGAAGTAAGCTTTGCTTTGTCCTGAAATGCGGCATTTAAATTACTGGGACTAACGTTCAAAAGACAATGGTAGGTTGGCTTTGGAGAACCTAGCATCAAACATTTGGCAATGATCAACAACAAAATTAAATGTGAAATTCAAATCCAAAAGTTTTGCACCGTGAAATTGGGACATGGTAGGCAGAATCTCAAGCCGAAGAAAATAAATTCATGCCGAAGAAAAGAAGTTGAAGAGGCCAAGGAACAAGGAAAATCACATAGAACAGAAAGATGAATTGAGAAGCTGAGGGCCCGTTCGACAGCCATTACATTTTTAGTTTTCATTTTCTGTGGTAGAGATACAAGAAAAGTGTAGGGGAGAAATGACAAAGGAGAAGGATGAAGGTGGTGGGAGGGAGGAGGCTGAAATGAAGGAGATAATATGAAAACGAGAACTTGAATCCTGTCACATTGTCTTCCACCATCACCTTCTCCATTCCTCCATTCTCCCATATAAATATAGTTTTCCTTTATCTATCTATAGCGCAAAACAATGAAAACTAGAAACGAAATGGTTAGAAAAACGGCCTCAAGAAACACCGGCTGGGACAATTAAATTTCCCAATGCACTTTGAATTCAAAGTTAACAACTTTCAAGCGTAAAATGCCTGAGAAATCGTCTGATCATACCCTTTAAATGAATTTTCAAATGCTTTAAGTAAAATATCAATTTCGTAGACAATTAGATTATGGATTGCACCAATAACAGAATGCTATATAATATAATCATAGAAACCCGCAAAAATCAGAGAATTATAAAATGGGCATCTCTTACATTCAATTTTATTTATCCCTTCAGAAATGGAGCCTCGGCTTGCATTAAAGAGCCCGGAGACTAATATGTTTGTTAAATAAAATAAAATCCATAAGAAACTAAATTGAAAAAAATAAAAGAAAAAGGAAGAAGAATTGTTACCAGTTAAGAAGCGGGTTTTGTGATTCTGAACTGAAACGAACGAACTCGGGAGAGCACTCATGATTTTCAACTTCCACAATTCACAGAAACAGAGCGAATCGGAGAGAGAGAAAGAAAAGAAAACAAATTCTGGGTGTCGATGTAATCGAGTTATCGCCTTGTTTCAAACCTTCAACGACCAGAAAATAACAACATTTCAAAACCTTTTTTAATTAAAAAAAAAAAAAAAAAAAAAAAAACAAGATAACGAGCGTCTTGTAATTTGGGCTTTAAATTTTGGGTTGGTGTGGCTGAAGGGCCCAAGTCCACTCTTGGGCTGACCCAAAAGAAAATCTCAATGGCCGAAGCATCAAATCGTACATGTCGTTTTTTGGTAAATTGGGATTGGACAGGATTAGGAACTAGGGTTATATCCCGATGGATCGCATTGGATTGGAGAGGTTGGATTAAATGAATAAATATACTAGTTTGAGTTTGATTTCCGAAGTGACTGAATCAAATTGCATGTTATTCCTTGAAAAAAATAAAAATTTGAAAAGTAAAATAACACACATAGGGTTTCAAATCCGAGACCTAAAATAATAAAATGATTGTAACTAGGGTTTCGGATTTGAGGTTTTGCAGCCTCAAGCCCAACTTCAAGTATCGAGGTCTTCAGTCCAAGTTTCAGATCCGTGTCACGGTTGCTAGTGTTCCTTGGTCACAGTCATGAGGTTCAAGAGGTCGAGCACTGGAGTTCCAATTGGGGTCCTACATGACGAGGTTCATGGGGCACGCCCACAATGAGTCTAAAACAATTTTGTATCAAAATCATCATTCATAAATTATAAATTAATTATTCATGTAAAAAATAAATGATAAATTAGGTTTTCATCCTTTATTTTATATTCTTATTAATTAAAACCTTGTTTCTTTTTTATTTTTTATTTTTTATTTATCAAGATACTTTAACTTTTGTTAACATCATTATTTAAATATTAAATGCATTACATGGTTTCACAGTCAACCAAGTCCATTCCAAATCGAAAGCTAGAAGAAACTGTCCAATCCAATAGACACTGTCCCATTCTCTCAGCTTCCACCCTCCACAGTCAGTCCTCACCCTATTCTGGTTTTAAATTAGGAGAAATGCTAAAGAGTTTTTTTCAAAAACGGCATTCTCTATGAATTTTTTGGCACCTCTTTTTTTAGTATAATGTTTTATAATGTTGGTATGAAAATTGATGTCAATATGTGAGATGACAAAGAACGTCCATGGAAATCTCACTTTGAGAGTCTTCTTAGAATTTCTCTTAGATGAGAGCTGAGTTAGCAAATTCCTTGTCCTCGCGCTCGTTAAGTGACTTTTAACATGCTGAAAGTTTCAAGTCCAGAGTTTGATAAAACATGTATTTACAACTTATAATTATGTGATTTTATTCATAATTATATCAAGGACATTTTAGGATAAAACTCCACTCTTACTAATCTATGTTAGACCATATGACTTGTCTCTTTCAAACTTTGACAAAACAAACAATGTGTCATCAAATTAACTTTTATTTTTATACAAACTATATTATGTGGAGCGAAAATTGAATTTAAAACTTCAATTATATCAGTAGATGTTCTACTACTTAGTGCTACAGTCTATTATTATTTTTCTTCAGTTGTAAGTGAAAAGTCTTAAGTTTGAATATTGAGAATGACAAGTTTACAACCAATTTATTCTTCCGCCCTTAGTTTAAATATATCTTTATATATATTTAGATATATTTAATTACTTATAAATGTGAAGTCTTTCTTTTAAATCTGATGGATGTCGTGTTTTAAAAAAAAAATTTTAAAAAAAAAAAAAGGAAATAATAAAAGAAACTCGTTACAAATCAACTTGAATCAACAACAATCGAATACTTGTCCCTATCGTGGCTCCATGGATTTCAAGTCGCTTTGTAGGGTAGCCCACGAAAATACTTCTTTTATTCATACCAACTAATCAACTGCTGTCAATGTGAATGCTACCAGTGATCGCACTAGAAAACAATTGAAGGTGATCGTGTTAACACAATATATACACGAACTAATTTGATGTGTATATAAACATGTAGGGCACTGACCGTATTTTACACGGCATCCTCCCTCCATTCACATATGACCCACATTTTCGAAACAAGAAACAATCTTCCGCACTCGGTTCCATACCGCGGAACAATGCGAACGCATCCCTATCACTTGCTCCGACAAACTGTCCTCCCATTCCTGCACTGCTTCCTGTTGATGGCTACTGTGCCTATTTTTGCTCTTTTGACTTTTTTGACTCGTCTTCCAGCTTAAACTAGCCAAGATTCCTATTTCGGGTAGTATATTTTATAGTCCTTTGCTTTTTACAAACTCCGTTCATTCGCTCGTTTGGATTCATTCTCGTTCGGTTGTTGATTAGATATAGTTTTGGTTGGATTATTCACTAGAATAGCATCAAGTTATGCTTTTTTTTTTCTTTTTTTTTTTGGATAAATCATCAAGTTGTGCTAGTTATTTATTTATTTTTGGGTAAATCATCAAGCTGTGTTTTATTGGCAGATTGACATGATGTCACATTAATTTTTCCAAAAAAGAAAACTTTAATTTTTTTTTTTATATAGAATATTGGATTTGGAATGACTACTGACTAGTGAGCTGACTAATCCTTGATCAAGTCAATAAATACCTTAATTTTCCATGTAATTCTTGAATTAGCATCGGGGCCACACGACATTATTTTGTTTTGTCATCAATTTGCAAATTTTAATCAGTATACATATATAAACTATACGGTTGACGAAAAAGCAATTAAGAAGGAAGTCTTTTTTGTGGCAGGATAATCAACTTCGTGTTGTGATATAATATTAATATAACAATTAAAAATTGAAGTTAGGCATAATTTGGTCGTGTTAAATTGGGATCCTCTCAACTTTATGTCCAGTATTTATGTGGTCCACGTAATTAACTGATCCCAGTCATGCCTAATTCTAAGTTGATGATCCCAATTATGCCCAACTCCAATACCGATTCACTTGTAAGAGAGGTCTTAGATTCGTTTCTTCTCAAAAGTAAATTTGAACCACATTATTACTACTACATTCCCTCAACTTCTTAATGTAAATAATATTGTTTGTTCCAAAAAAAAAAAATATATATGCTAACTCCAAATACTGGACCAAATTATGCTTAACTCCACTATTGATTTTCAAAATTGGAGTTAACGTAATTTATTTGGTCCAATTAATTTTTGGCAAGAAAAGTTTATCAATTAATTAAGCATGTGATTAATTTAGTAATGTACACTCGTCATATCATCTATACATATAAAAGGAGAAGGCAAAAAAGGTGAAACATTCATAATTCCAAAATTGCCTCTCCCATTAAATTCTCAAATAAAATAAGAAATTCATACAAAAAAAAACCCACTAACTAACTTTTTCCTTTAATATATATTATTTTGTTTTCTGTTTTTGATTTTTCAAATAAAAAATAAAAAATAAAAAAGAACCCCTTGCGACACGCGTAGGCTAGCATTATTCTATTAATGTGAATTGTTGCTGTATCATTTTTTTACACGACTCTTATATACCCTAGAGCGACAATCCATGCACGATGCTTCATTTCCGAAAGTAAGCAATGGCCATTATTAACGCACATGCGTTTCGGTCGTTTATAACGTCTACAAATGGAAACGACAAGGACGTAGTTAAGAGCTATGTGCTACAAGCCTAAAGTACGGCAATGATTTATATGATACAAGTACACTGTTATAGAGATTTTTCGTTCTAATAAAATAAAAAAATTTGTTAATTATCTATGTGATATTGTATTATCAACACAAAATATAATTGTAGCGGAATATCATGACTTACTAGTTGCTCTTCTAATTCTAAGTACAGGAAAAAATACCCTAAAAGTTGGTTGTATGGGCATGGGTTCTTCTTGTTTGGTCAGTTTCTTACAACCTTTCCTTTTCCCGTCGACGAATTCATTCACAGATTGACAGATTAGAAAATGGTCACAAATTTATTTAGAGAATTAGGAAATGGACGGTGCAATTAGATACGAACCAATTCAATTTAAACCTTAGAAGAGTAAGATTCTCTTTCACATCTATCTTTGCTTGTTTTCGGGCAAATCTGTTACGAAAACAATCTTCACCTTAGCAAAGCAAGCCAACATAACACGTCCTTACAACACTCCCATGTTTCTAAGAATGGCATATGATGTTGTATTTTTCTAATGTGAGATTCTCTTCACATTCATTTTGACTTGTATCGAGCCAACTTTTCCACCAACAGTCAATTGGTGAGGAAAATTGACATAATGTTGTACAAAATTAATTATCCATGCAAGAATTAGTCTGGTCTAAACCCAAAACTCGATGTAGGAAGTTAAATTTTAATGATATCCACATTTGCATCGAATGAGCAAGCTGTTGTGAACATGAAAGACAAATGTTTAGCAAGGGCGTCTCTGAGATTTTGAGGGCCCTGTTCGAAATTTATAAAGGGGCCCTTCCATAGAATAGTTTTAAAAAAGGTAGAACAATGTATTAACGCTAGAAAACAATCACTTAAATCAAAACAAAGTTTAGCACTCTTTTATTGCAAGTTTAAAAATGTCATTAATAATAAGTATAAAGAACTACAAACATAACGTTCACTAAATAATCAAGGGAACTTTAACAAAACACTTCAAGTACTGTTCACTTTAACGAAAAATCACATTTTTGCTCTAAAAAATCAATCATGGTACTATTCACTTACAACACATTTTTGTCCTTTTCGTTAAAACTCAAAATTTTCAAGCCATTTTTATTAGTTTTCCTAATAGTATCAAAAGCAATTCGATCTTATAAAAAAAAAATAAAAAAAAAAAATCTTCAAAAGCTCTAACTTTGAAGTTTCACTTGAATATATAACATTATTATATAATAAAATTGAAAAAAAAACATCTTTTTTAAGGTGTTATTATTTACACTCAAAATATCTCATTATACTTCAAAATTTTATATTTAAATGAAAAAATTACGATTATAATGAGTGCACAATGAAATTTAAAGTGCTAACAAAAATAATTTTTAGAGAAGTGTTAATAGCACTCCAAAAATCTCATTCTACACTCTTCACAAGTGTATTTTTCATTCTAAATATAGAAAGTTTGGAGTGTAGAATGAGAATTTTGGAGTGCAAATAACAATTCCTAATTTTTAAATATAAAACATTATTACATAACAAAAGCAATTTTTAAATATAGAACATTATTACATATAAATATTAGATGACAAAAAATTTGGAGGCCCCTTCAAATTTGAGGTCCTACACATTTCGCTTCCCCTCAACGCCCCCTCTAATATTTAGGCACATGATCAATTCTCTCGCTTAATCAATCTAAATTCTAATTTTCGATGAATGAAATTACAAAGTGTAATATGAAACTCACGTACTCTTCAATTGCCAAAGTGTCAATAATATCATGAAAATAATAATTGTAGTCACCATTCCAAGCACAATAGATGCCACTATACAATGTCAACAACTCCCATCTCTTTACATGTTCTTTGTGACACCCATCAATGGACTAAAAAAACTTTACATCATGGATTCATGCATGCAACAGCAGCACTTTCTCATATCATATTGAAGGAATGAAAATGTCTGTTTTTTTTTTAAACTCCCACTTGCTTACGGGAAAAAGAGATTCTCTTTAGATTTCAATACCCATAATTGATAGACTCTAAAATCCCGATCATTAAAAAGAGAGAAATACATTCGAATTATTTAAGTTTTTAGTATTTTATGAGATGGATTAACGAAATGGGACAATGAAGAAGGTAAAATTAAAATAAAATGGTCCAATTTCAAGATCTTGGACTCTGAACATTGAGATTTAGAATGAATCTCAATTCCTTGCCGGACACGACCTCTTTCTCTAAAAAGCAATAGAGAACTGATCATTTATGCCATTAGTTTAGGAAAAGGATCTTGCCGGATCTTTTTCCTTGGGATCTTATAGATTTTATGATTGAGACTGTTCATTGTATATCGTACGGTTATAAATTATTATTAAATTAAATATAAATAATATTTAATGAAAACTAACCATATGATATACAATAAATAATTTCGATCACGAGATCCTTAGAATCCTCATGATCCCATGAGATCCTTTTCCATTAATTTAATCACCAGTTGTCTTATTTTCTGGTCTGAATAGACTGAATTGGTGTGTAATAAACTTATTTAATGAGTTAAAAAAACAATATAAATCACAATTCATCCACGCGTTCCCATGTCCTTTTTATGTTTTGTTTTGTTTTGTTTGTTTTTTATTTTATTTTTTAATGAGTGAGAGAGGACAAGACCTGTTTGTTCAGCCAACCGACAACAGTACCAAACTGAAGAAGTAAAAGCCCCCATAAAGTGTCTGACATAAGCAACTCACCTGGATGAGGTCGATTCAGACAATAAAATTGTCCTCCTGGAAAGAGATCTCTACGGATTTCTTCCATCAACATCATCGGATCAAATGATCTGAATCTTTGAAATTTAATTTAACGGTTAAAAATGATAATCTTCTTTAAAATGTATAATAATTTTAATGGTTTAATCAAATTTCAAGAATTCGAATTACATCCGATATTCTTGGTGGAAAAGATATGAAGATAATCTCTTTCCCTTAAAGAGTGCCACAATGCAAGCAAATCTGTCTTAATCCACTAAAACACTGCCAACTTTTTTAATTAATCTGTTTAGTGTTTTATTTAACCGCGTATTTAAGACATTCAGATTATTTACTCTCACCCTTTTCACCAAACCAAAACTGCTGCTTTTTGAAAAAAAAAAGAAGGAATTAACTTGGAAACTGGGGTTAAGAAACCGTGTCCTGTCCTAATTACCAAATCACCAACTCAGCATTCTCCGTTGTTCTTAAAGCCTCAGTCTTCGAATTTCTTTCTCCGCAGATCACGCAGATTACCCAGGAAGGAAATTCAGTAAAGTCAGCATCTTTCCAAAAATTAAGGTGGCCCAGATTGTTCAATTGCAGCACAGCCGCCTCTGTTCTCTCTCTCTCTCTGAAGCTCAAGAACCGAAAAGATGGCGCCTCTCTCTCTGCTAGGTGTGAGCTTCTGCATTGTTGCTGGGTTGCTGGGTACGGCCATGGGAGCAGAAGAGACCACCTCGCACGCGAGGGAGCTCGACCGTACACCCACCTGGGCTGTTGCTGGTGTCTGTGCTGTTATCATCATCATCTCATTTGGTTTGGAGAAGGTCCTTCACAAAGCTGGAACGGTAAATTTAATTTCTCTGCAACTGCAGTTAAACAATCTACCCTTTTTCAATTGTGGTCCGTTTTTTACAGTTTTACTGAGTAACTGGTTTTGTTCACATAGCTGCCATGGTTAATTTGCTGCAAAATTTTAGATCGCAGCTCAAGTTTTCTGCGTACTAGCATAGTTTCACTTTCTGCTACAAGTTTTCTGTTTTTCTTTTTCTCGGAAAATGAAATGAAACATATTAGTTTTCTGGGGTCCGTTTTGTTTATAAAATCCTTTTCTTTTGGGTTAAAATTTTTTTATTCTGATCGTTGTGTTAATTAATGATTTATTAAGTTGTTTAGTGGACAAGAAAGTGTGAAATGCTTGAATTTTAGTGAAAGGGAAAAGGGTTCATGTCAATAATTCTTAAATATGTTCAATCTTACATATTTATCTCCTTCATGGTGCTTATGAATTTACAATTTTACATTTACTTTTCGTATTCTTTCATTTTCGGTATTGTTTCGGTACAAATGCTTACTTGAAACCAGTAAGTAAATGTGTTGTGTTAAGAACAATTTGCTAATTTGACAATATGGCTTTATGTGCTTTTTTATTAACTTTCTTCTTACTCAAAAAAAAAAAAAAAAAAAAAAACTTTCGATTCAGTGGCTTACGGATAGGCACAAGAAAGCGCTGTTTGAAGCTCTTGAGAAGGTTAAAGCTGGTAATAATCCTGTTTGTCCATGAAACTGATTCAATGGTTTCTGATTTGAAACTTTGCAAGAAATATCAAGTTATGGATGGACATTTGACTTTGTGAAATTGTTGCAGAGTTGATGATTCTAGGTTTTATTTCGCTGATCCTGACTTTCGGGCAGAGTTACATTGCCAAAATTTGTATTCCACTAAAGGTTGGAGACACAATGCTGCCATGTAGCGTGGCTGATGAGGAGGAGGACTCAACAGCTAGTCGCCGGAGACTCTTATGGTACGAACGCAGATCTTTAGCTACTGCCTCTGGTTATAAATGCAAGACTGTAAGTTCATGCTCCTCCTCACCACTGAACTTAAGCAGTTTTATTAACAATTGAGAACTGGTCATGATCAGATTCTTGTTAACAGGGATACGAGCCACTTATATCAGTTAATGGATTGCACCAACTGCACATCCTCATATTCTTCTTGGCAGTCTTTCACGTGATATACAGTCTTATCACAATGCTGCTCGGGAGGCTAAAGGTAGGGAAATTGGCTGGATATCGACATATGAAGTCTCTTGTGCCTTTTTGAAACTAAGGAACTTGAATCAGACCATGTTAGTTGTTAATCAATCTACCTTATTTTGCTAAAAGTTTATTAAATTTGCCTTCAGTGATATGTTCCATATTTGCTGAATGCTTCTTTTATACAGATTCGAGGCTGGAAGCATTGGGAGGCAGAGACTTCAACTCATAACTATGAGTTCTCCAACGGTATATAATCCTTTGACGCATTCATCCCTCAGTTGTCAATACAAATATTCGAATCTTATGCCTTGACAGCAAAGATCTATGTTGGAAGCTAAATTTGACAATGTGTTCATGCCAGATCCTTCGAGATTCAGACTTACTCATGAGACATCATTTGTTAGAGCACACACCAGTTTCTGGACTAGGATTCCATTCTTCTTTTATGTTGTAAGTCTCCAACATTTTTTTTTCGTTGTTGTTCTTCATGTTGGTAATCTCAAGGTTCTGGATTTGTTCTCATAGTATATGTTAAACCTGAGCTTCTGGAAAATTTATGTTTTGCAGGGATGTTTCTTTCGACAATTTTTTAAGTCAGTTAGTAAGTCTGACTACTTAACAGTGCGCAATGGATTCATCACTGTAAGTTTCATCAATTTCACAAATATCAGAATTCCATATTGAATGTGTCATTTCATATTATAGAAATGCCATATTTACAGGTTCATTTAGGCGCAGGAAGTAAATTTAACTTCCAAAAATATATCAAGAGATCGTTAGAGGATGACTTCAAGGTTGTCGTTGGAGTTAGGTAATAGCAATATTTATTATCTGCTTCTTATTCTTTCACAAGTGTAGATTTCACAAGCCAATCTTGCCTCGTTTAGTTCGTTCTGAATTATTTGTTCATTTCGTTGGCAGTCCTGTATTGTGGACATCATTTGTGATCTTTTTGCTCCTTAATGTCAATGGTAAGCTACTTTCCAAAAAAAATCCTTTGCGAAATATTATTCCGACTTTAAAGTTCAGTGTAGTTGATTGACTTTCCTGTATAATAATGTTCTTTCAGGATGGCAGTTACTATTTTGGGCATCCTTGATCCCTCTCATGGTAAGAAATTGTATTCCTGTGAAAGATTAATCGCAATTAGTTGAAAAAACTGAAGTTTCTGACCATTTACATAATTTCAGATAATCTTACTTGTTGGAACAAAACTTCAAGCCATCCTGACAAAAATGGCTCTTGAAATTACCGAAAGGCATGCAGTGGTTCAAGGGATTCCTCTAGTACAAGGCTCCGACAAATACTTTTGGTTTGGTCGGCCTCATTTGATTCTTAATCTTATCCATTTCGCACTGTTTCAGGTATTGGATTGCCTTCTCTTTTGCAGACTCTAGATCCAGGATTTGCTCTTTATCATCTTAAATACTTTCCTACATTAGAAAAGTCAAAAATCACGAACGAAGGTAGATAATGGTGTTATTGTTTGCTGGAAACTATAGTAAGGAGCATTCGACCTTAAGAGTTGTTGATTTGGTGTTGATTCTATGTTAAATTTTCAAACAAGTCCTGGTTTTTTATTGGTTGAGAGATTGAAATGTTCGTGTTAAATAAAGATCCCACATGTTTGTGGCTGGTTAATTTCATCCTAAATTGTGGATCAACTAAAACCTCTCAGGGACTTGTTTAAGAATAAGAAAGAGAAATATCATGTAAATACCATGGAATAAGGGTTGACCCTATTCATGGGGATTCCGTTAAATTCCATTCCAAGAAGAGAAAGTTCAAAGGAAGAACACAAAAGTATTCATCCTAAATTGTTGCTACCAGATATCTATGTTATTTTAGGCCAGGAGATGATCCTTGAACCGTACTTTCATGTTAATGGCTAATCAGTCTCTAATTTTACTGCTGACCGGTCTCTAGATCTTGTATCCGTCCTGCATATCAACCAACTTCTGAATTTGTATCAATTTCTCGAGCGTTGTGTGTGGATTTCTCTCCTATTTTATTTTACTGGTCGTCTAATCAGTTTTCTGGTACATGCAGAACGCATTCCAAATTATATACTTTTTCTGGATATGGGTAAATGCTCTGTTCTCACTTAATATTTCTATCACTCTTTGAACTTTGAAGTGCATTTCACGTCTAATACTCAAATCTCGAATGAAACTTTGCTGCAGTATTCATTTGGGTTGAATTCTTGCTTCCATGCCAATTTCAAGCTCGCAATCGCTAAAGTAATTCTCGGGTAAGCATTTTCTCCCTTGATTTATTATGTTCTTGCTTGGCTCTAATGGGATTGGTGAGGTCAAATTGATAAGTATTTATATTTCATTAGATTGGTATGTAAAATTATTTGGAAAATATTTTGCAGGGTTGGGGTTCTCTGTTTGTGCAGCTACATTACACTTCCTCTATATGCCCTTGTAACTCAGGTATTATTTTCGTTTATTTTCTCAATCCCGCGTTTCTTCATGTAGTGAAGTTCACTAGAAATTTTATGCGGAGGTGGAGGCATGGTATTGAGCTCTCACCAACCCCCGGTGTCAAGATGTTGTCAAGCACTAGAAATATTAGTGTTATGCATTAGAATTTCCCTCCAATCTCTTTCTTTATATGATTAAACTGGATGCACATTTGTTGTGGTGGACGTTGCAGATGGGCTCACACATGAAAAAATCCATCTTCGATGAACAAACATCCAAGGCCCTCAAAAAGTGGCATATGGCGGTGAAAAAGAAGACGCACGGAAGCAAGTCTACTGCTCGAACCCTGGGTGGTGGAAGCTCCACCATTTCAACGAAGGACTCCTCATCCTCGGGAGGACCAACACTGCATCGCTTCAAAACTACTGGTCACTCAACTCGCTCAGCCGCCTTTGAGGACCATGAGACATCTGATCTCGAAACTGATCCCCTGTCACCTTCATCAACTAACTTGATTGTAAGAGTGGATCCATTTGAGCAACAGACCGAGATAAATGAACCCCACGATGGGGAACAGACCACTATTCCAAATGATTTCTCGTTCGACAAACCTGCCCCGGATAAAGAACATAATACCAGGGAGAAATATTAGTAGGATTATTTGAAATGCAGCTACACGTGGTTGCATATCTTGTACATTAAAGTTCTTGGTTATACTTTACTAGATATGTTAGCCAACAATTCATCTTCTTTGTACTGGCCTGGTTTTGCTCAATGATTTTGTTATACCGATTTTCAAAACTCATCTCAGCTGTCATACGTATTGATTGTGTAACTTATGAGGGATTTTGTAGTACGAGTGGATTGCAGCATAATGGTGGGAATAGTAGAATATATAAAAGATTTAATGAGTAAATTGTAGCAATTGTCCCTCAACTTTAATCAAATTGGAGCAATGGTCCCTCAACTAAAAATTCATTAACATTGGTTCCTCTACTCATCAAAATGTGTAGTGATGGTCATTTTCGTCAACTTCGTTAGAATTTTGTCAAAATAAGTTATGTTAGAAGGATCATTGCTACAATTGGGATCCCTCAACTCATCAAAACGTGTAGCTATGGTCATTTTCGTCAACTTTGTTAGAATTTTGTCAAAAGAGTAAATTGTAGCAATGATCTTTCAACTAAAAATCCATTACCATTGGTCCATCAACTCATCAAAATATGTAGCTATGGTCATTTTCATCAACTTCGTTAGAATTTTGTCAAAATAAGTTATATTGGAAGTCATCAAAACGTATAGCTATGATCATTTTCGTCAACTTCGTCAGCATTTTGTCAAAATGAGTTATGTTGGAATGACTATTGCTACAATTGGGTTAAAGATGAGGGACCATTGATTCAATTGGGTTAAAGTTGAGGGACCATTTCTCCAGTTAGCTTAAAGTTGAGGGACCAATGGTAATGAATTTTTAGTTGAGGGACCATAGTTGCACATTTTGATGAGTTGATGGACCAATGGTAATGAATTTTTAGTTGAGGGATCATTCTCCAATTAAGTTAAAGTTAAGGGACCATTACTACAATTTACTCTTTTCAAAATGAGTTATGTTGGAATGACCATTGCTACAATTGGGTTAAAGTTGAGGGATCATTGCTCCAATTGGGTTAAAATTGAGGGACATTTTCTTCAGTTGGATTAAAGTTGGGGGACTAATGGTAATGAATTTTTAGTTGAGGGATCATAGCTGCATGTTTTGATGAGTTGAGAGACCATTGCTCCAGTTGAGTTAAAGTTAAGGGATCATTTTTACAATTTACTCAAGACTTAATTGTAGTAATAGCTGCTGAACTTCACCTCGAGTTTAATTTTATTCTTTAAACTCCTATATTAGGTGATATAGTCCTCCAACTTAATCCCATGTTGTACCGTTGTCCGTATTTTCTAACCCTCTCAGTTTTTCCGTCTGATTTTGGTGAATAATTTTGTTCATGTCTATCACATTTCTTTGGGTCACCTTTCACCAAGCGCTAACCTTATTAACTAAAACCTACACTGATCATGGCCTATGGTTAACCTCGGGACGAAATATATATGACTAATGTCTAACCCTAAAGCCCCAATGGGTCAATCATAAACCCGAGCTCTAAAGTCTAAACATTCTAATCTCTAAAGTTCTAAACCCTAACCAAACCTTTTAATCTCTAAACCCTAACCTTATCTAGAAGAAGGCTTTTATTTTTCTTATTTTCTTTTTGTTTGTTATAATGCTTGCACATTGGGTCTATTGTACCGACACATGAAGGAAGCCCACATTTTGCAAAATAGAAGAAATTAGGAAACCCTAAAAAGCTAAAAGAACGTTGTCTCTTAACACCTTGACTCTCTTTTAATAGCAGAGCATAACCCCTGACCCATACGGTCTTTGCGAGTTCCTTGTTCCCTTCTCTCTTCATCCCTAAGCTAGAGAGATTTGCTTATGTTTGGACGTGAAAAGATGTTTGTTTGGTTGTCTTGATTTCTGAATAAAGAGTATTTTTATTTGAGTAAACTGACGATTTGCTCCCTAAACTATCACCCAACTTTCAGTTTCCTCCCTAAACTTTTTAATTGGAAAATTAAGGACTTAAACTAATTTTTTTGGCCGATTTCCCCCTACCGTTAGTTTTTCATAGATTTCATCCAAATTAACGATAACTCTTATTATGTGCAAACCACATAACTCTCATTTGTAGACAAAAACATCACTTCACTAGACCTTCAGATACAAAAGCTATAGAATCACACATATTTGCATAGGTTTATATTTCATAAATCTAAGGTTTTTAATTATTTTAAAGAATGAAGCGACTGAATTACTCACACATATTATGAATATACTTCCATTTAACAGAAATTTAGATGAAATGAATGAAAAATTAACAGCAGGGGGTAAATCGGTCAAAAAAATTAGTTTAAATTCTTAATTTTCCAATTAAAAAATTTAGAGAAAAATAAAAAATTAAGTGATAATTCAAGAACCAAATCGCTGGTTTACCTTTTTTTATTTTTATTATTGCAACTTCTATCTTTTGTACGCGACAGCTATTTTGCTTTGATGCGACTCTCTGGTATTTTTGGGTTTTTGTGTTCAATGATGATGATTTATTGTTATAACTTTTGCTAGAGAGGGTTTAGCCTAGCAAAGTCAAAAGGGAAGATTTTTAGTGTCACATTGGTATTCCCAGGAATATGCCCGTCTGTAATATTTAGACTTCTGTCGATTGTGTTTTTAATTATTTTAGTTTAAATTTATCTGTCATATTTAATGTCAAACGTTTCAAAGACATTTATTTGAGCAAGTTCATCATGACAACAAAAAAGGTGTGCAGCTTTTTTCAGAGGCTTTCTTTTGGGTTGCTGCGTGTTTTTGAAAGACAACAAAAAGGTGTGCAGCTTTATTCACCGGCTTTTCAACAAACGTCTTGTACAGTGAGTTTTCTCCAAAGAATTGTTTGAGGATTTTATAGATTTTTTAATTACATTCGTTCATCGTATATTGTGTGATTAGTTTTTATTAAATACTATTTATATTCAATTTTAAATAAAAAAATTACAATAATTTCTGATTGCACAATATATGATAAACATAATGATTAAATAATCCCTAAGATTATCACAAAGAGAATCGAGCATCCCCTGCTTCTTTTTGCGAAAGAATGTCAATTTGCTTTTTCATTGACTAGTGTTATTTTTTAAAGGAAGTTTGATAGGAGCCCGTGAGCACATAATAGTTTTAAAAGTATTTAAAAAAAAAAATTGTTATTAGCATGTAAAATTTTTTATTTTACACTCTTTGTATTTTTCTTTATATAGAAAATTTGAAGTGTAAAATGAGATTTTTAAAAGTGCCAATAACAATTCCCAAAGAAAAAATCAATTTGTTATCTGTGAGTTTCTTAAAAAAAAAAAAAAAAAATTTTTGATCACTGATTTTTCATTGTGCTTTAACTAAAAATCAATTATGAAAATGTGTCTTGTGGTTTATGTAATTGATTTGTTTTTTAATAATCATTTCATTATATATATATATATACACACACACATTGTGCATGATTGCGTTAGTATTCTTCAAAGTTCGAGATGAAGGTGATTGACGGTCGCATTAATGTCGTGTCACTTTCTATCGAAAGCTGAAGAGAGATCGAGTAACAATACCAGCTAGTATATGTGTTTGGTTGATGAGTTTTGTAAGTTTTTTTGTATTCGTTCATCTCTTAGTATTTTCTGGCTTGGTAACCAGATGATTTTTTTCAGTGGTGGGTTTTGCCTCATTAAATCCACACCGTGCTTACACTCTATATTTCTGCTAAATATTAATGTCTAGGATTTAGTTTGCATAACTGGTTATTTCATAATGCAGGTTAATTTCTTAATGGGAATATATATTGGTTGAGTTTCAAGAGTAATGCTAATTGTATTTTGGTGTTTAGGTTGGAGATGAGAGATACAGTGCAATCCTACTCCCCGAATCGTTTTGAACTTCCAGTCTCTCGACAGGCCTACCCTTGGAGGACTAGTTGATCGAGGCGAAGGAACGTGTAGCTCTTCTAGGGAAGAATGTGCATGACCAACTTAGGTTATGATTCTTAGAAATCCTGAGAATCATGTGGGAGGGAGACTATGTAAGTTGTTGGCCAACAACCATTGGCGACAGAAAAAATGTGTACAATTAATCAAAACAATTCATGAGCTCCTACGGACCATATGTATAAATTGCATTCGACGTTGACTGTGATTTTGGAGCTCCTAAATATGAATACTCGAACACTCGAGAGATTGAAACTTTCTACGAGGAATCATGATTGTTCTTTGTACCACTGCTCTATGGCACGCTATATGAAGTTCATTGTGCCGATACCGTGGTCGAAACCAAAGATTTATTAGAAATAGTTGATCTATCTCCTCCACTACCAAATGGTAATGGGACAAGAAACAATTTCCGTTATGACATTTGTACGATAAAATGATGTCACATTGTCGTCAGCAAATAAAAAATAATAACTCCTTACATATAAGAAGATAAGTATTTTCCATGAGACAAGCATGAGGTATTAACTATATTATATATGCCTATTTTTGTTTACATTTTTTTCTTCATCTCTTAGTCAAGATTTGCCCCTTCATTTGAATTGGCAAAGATGTGATTTCTGAGTTTACTTTCGACTTTTCAAATGTTTTGATAATGAGGCTATAATAATATCATGTACTTGTTTTCCATGTTTGAGTTGTTGTAGATAGGGGTGGAAAAAATTCCCAAAAATCCCGAACCGAACCGAAAAAATCCCGATCCCAAACCAAAAATTTCCCAAACCGAAATTCCCGAAATTTTCGGGATGCTATCCCAAACCAATCCCAAAATTTCGGTATGGGATTCGGGATTGGCTTCTCAATATTTCGGGAATCCCATACCGAACCGAAAATATATAATGTTAATTATTATATATATATTTATACATATATATATTTATACATATATATATTATTCTTTTATAATTGATGCTAGTAGTTTCTAATTCATGCTCTGCAACTTGGAATGCCCTACACCTTGCATATTTTTCATGTTTTGTTTGATATTCATGTGGATTTTATTATTGCTGTTGCCATGACTGATGATTTCAGAAGACTTTATTCTTTTGTCTCTCAACAGATTGCAAAAAGAGTTTAATTAATTTGAGTTTTGACTATGATAAAAACAGTCAGGCATGCCAGTGTTCAATTAAATGGTAGTGTGAATGAAATGAAATTCGTAGTTCATGAATGTGTTCTTGAATTATATATTTGAAGAACAATTCATAATTTCATATTTCAATTTGGGATTCCCGATTTGTCCCAAAATCCCGAAAATATTTCGGGATTCCCGAAATTTGAGATTCCCGAAAATTTGGTTTGGGATTGGTCTTCAAATTCCCGTCCCAAAAAATTTTGGTTTAGGATTCAGGATACTAGTTTCGGTATGGTATCCCATACCGAACCACCCCTAGTTGTAGATGTGCTTGTCAATTGAATTAGAGTGTGATTTTAACCGACTAGGATTCTGTTAAATGCTGACGTGGCAAGAGACAGGGACCACTTTCTATTAAAAAATTAATAAAATATTATTAAAAACTAAAAAAAATATTTAATATTTTTTAAATATTAAAATAATAAATAAAAGTAAAATTAAAAATAAAGGGTAAAGTACAAAAAACTACCTCAACTATTGGGGTCACAACAGTTTCATACCTCATCTTTTAAAATTGACAATGTCATACCGCATCTTACAAATTTGTGACAATGTCATACATCTGTCAATTTTTCTGTTAAGTGCTGACGTGACTTGATTCGGGACATACTAAAAAACAATTATTTAATATTTTTTAAATATTAAAATAATAATAAAAAGCAGAGAAAAAAAAAACCATCAGTTTGTCCCTCCCCTCCCCCTCCCCCTCCTCTCTCTTCTCCCCATCTTCATTTTCTTCCCCCCACCTGCAAACCCAAAAAAATAAAAAAAATTTGAAAACCCAACAACCCCCTGCAGAAGAACAAGAAGGAGAAGGAGGAGGAGGAGGAGGAAGAAGAAGAAGAAGAGGAAAAAAAGGAGGAAGGAAAAAAAAAAAATCCCCCCTGTCGGCGCGGAAGAAGAAAAAGGGAGAAGGAGAAGGAGGAAGAAAAAGAAGAGGAAGAAAAGGAGGAGGAAGAAGAAGAGGAAGAAAAAATAAAAAAAAATTGAAAACCCATCAACATCCCCTCTGCGGAAGAAGAAGAAGAAGAAGGAGAAGGAGAAGGAGGAAGAAGAAGAAGAAGAAGAAGGAGAAGAAGAAGGAGAAGGAGGAAGAAGAAGAAGAGGAAAAAAAGGAGGAAGGAAATTTTTTTTTTTAAAAAAAAAACCATCAACTCCCCTGCGGAAAAAGGAGGAAGAAGAAGAAGAGGAAAAAAAGGAGGAAGGAATTTTTTTTTTTTTTAAAAAAAGAACCATCAACTCCCCTGCGGAAAAAGAAGGAGGAAGAAGAAGAAGAGGAAAAAAAGAAGGAAAAAAAAATAAAAATTTGAAAACCCATCAAATCCTAAATTCACCACTTTCATCAATTTTCCACATCCTCTTCCGCACCCATCCTCTACCTTCTCTGCGCACCCATCTTCCCACCGACGGGATCTAGGTTTTTTTTTTTTTTCTGGGTTGCACGAGGGAGAAGAGTGTGGGTGTGGGGGGAAGACAAATTGGATTTTTTTTTTTTTTTTTGGGATTTGCAGGTGGGGGAAGAAGATGAAGATGGGGAGAGGAGAGAGGAGGGAGGAGGGGGAGGGGAGGGACGAAATGAGGGGTTTTTATTTTTTATTTTTTTCTGCTTTTTATTATTATTATTTTAATATTTAAAAAATATTAAATAATTGTTTTTTAGTTTTTAATAATTTTTTAATAGAAATTAGGTCACGAATCAAGCCACGTCAGCACTTAACAGAAAAATTGACGGAGGTATGACATTGTCGTAAATTCATAAGATGCGGTATGACATTTTCAATTTTAAAAGATGAGGTATGAAATTGTCGTGACCCCAATAATTGAGGTAGTTTTTTGTACTTTACCCTTTTTTTTTTCTTTTTTTTTTAATTTTACTTTTATTTATTATTTTAATATTTAAAAAATATTAAATTTTTTTTTTGTTTTTGATAATATTTTATTAATTTTTTAATAGAAAGTGGTCCCCGTCTTTTGCCACGTCAACATTTAACAGAAAAACTAACAGAAAAATTGACGGAGGTATGACATTGTCACAAATTCGTAAGATGCGGTATGACATTGTCAATTTTAAAAGATGAGGTATGAAACTGTCGTGACCCCAATAGTTAAGGTAGTTTTTTATACTTTACCCAAAAAATTAATATAAGATGTTAACGTGGCTTAACCATGACTGTTCAAATAGGAAGGGAGGGAAGGGTAGGGAAAAAAAGAGGGGAGAAAATCCTACTCCGATTTTAATTGGAGAGTTTTACTCAAAAGTTACTGACAACACTTTTTTATTTGGGAACTGGATCCCATCCGGATCCACTTTGTGGGGATCCTAGGAATCTCTGCATTTTAATTATTCATCATTCATTATGCGGTTAGAAATCATTTGATTTTTTTTTATTTAAAATTAAATATAAATAGTATCTGACGAAAACTGGCCCTATAATGTACAATTAACGGCTAGGGATCCCCCACAAAGTGAATTCGGAAAGGATCCCCTTCCTTTTATTCGACCTAAAGGTGATTAATTATCTGTAAATACGCTTATATTTTCATGCAAATATCAGGATATTAACCCTTGATATTAGAGTGAAAAGGTAATATCGACGGCTCCAGGTCCCCCTTTTTGTACAAAAGACGTGTTGCTATGCGACTTAAAAAAGGGGTCTTACTAGGACTTGATGTTTGACGGGTATGCTCAGAAATAAACTGAAAAACTTTATAGTTCTCTCCCGATTGACTACAACTGATTTGCATCATTCCTAGACATCCAAATTTTATTTCAGCTTAAAGAGATTCAACATTGGGATCACGTTTATTCTTTTGACAATGCCCTTCAAAAGAGCAAACAAAAAGTCTCTCTCTTGCCACGCTTATTTTTACGAGCTTTACTTTTTTCGAACACTAAAGCTAATGGTATAATCATATGCATTGTAAAATTCAAGGGCATATTCTCTGACTCAAAATCCATGCCTATTACTTGAACTAATTCTTTTCGGACATCAGTTTTTTCCATATCTAATGTTTCATTATTTCCAAAGTCTATCACAGGATTTAAGTCAATACACATTTCATAATTCATATTTGCCTTTTCCATATGCTTTTGTTCCATTGACTTGACCGGGATTATTTTCTCCGTCTATGTCCTTAAGGAAAAATGAAAAATATAATAAATAAGAATCAACTTTATATATAAACAAGAAGCCAAAAATTCTAAATAATTCAATAAACACACACATATATATCATACCTGATTCGTATTTCGTTGCTCAACTTCTCAAGAATAAACTACAGAGAAAATAGCAGGACAACCATGGAGAAAAAGATTGGGAAGAGTTCACCTTGTTAACCCAACAGCCACAGAAAAAAAGTGAAGATCCATTTTGAATTTGCTCACCCTGTAAATCCAACAACCAAGGAAAAAAAATGTGAAGATTCGTATTTTGGATTTGCTCACCTTGTCAACCCAATAGTCGGTCCTAATTAGTATTTTGGATTTCCTTTTTTTTTTTTTTTTTTTTTTTACTTTTAAATCTCAAATAAAAAAGTTGACAGAATTATCTTCAAGTTAAGTTAGAAGACGTATCAAATCAAAATATTTAGAAAGGAGACATACAAAAATAAGACAGCATACCTGCCATTATGGCTATGGTCCTTGCCACGATATATCGTAGACTGGACATATTGAAAAAAATAATCACTAAAACCCCTAATTATATACCCAATTATACTTCTTGAAATTAACAAGTTTATGAATATTAGAGTTGAATACATGTATTATGTGAGAGTAACTTACATACAGTGTATTCATGTTGGAAATTTGCCAAGTATGTTCTTGTAAAAATCCGTTCAGTCCTTTAGGCATGCATGCTTTAATGGTGTTCTGTACTGTAATGGACTATAATTAACCGCCTTCTCAGTGAACTCAAAAAATATTAAGAATGGGAATTTAACCTAATTACGCTTGCTTTATTTATTTATTTATAATATTAGTATTAATACGATGGAGAATTCGAACTTCAAACCTTATTCAACAATTGAAAGTGAAACCTCACTCGACAATAACTAGTATGTGTCTCAATAAATAGTGGGAATGTTTTAAGTTCCAAGAAATTACGGAAAACTGTCTACGATCGATTACATCTATGATTTTCTCAATACAAACACAATATATTAGTCTCTCTCTCTCTCTCTCTCTCTCTCTCTCTCTCTTCACTGCAATTTACAGGTTACTTTGACACAGTTATAATACCTACCCTATAAAGATGTTTGTCAACTCCATCATCTTTTATGTTCAAAACCCACACAGGCCATAATATAATCCATACATAGCATACCAGGGGCGCATTCCATCCCAGGATTTTCTTCGAGTAGTCTAAATAACCTTTACATAAGAAGAGTAGCTGTCCTCATATCTATTGTGCTCCTAAATGCTCTCAATCATTTCAGTAAAGTGTTGAGATTGTCATAAGTCTCTTTTGGGGTTGTGGCCCTTATTCTTTGTATGTGTTGTGGAAAACCTTGGAGTATTGAGATAACGACTCTAGGTGGAGTGGACCACATGAAGAAAAAGATTACTTGATCAAGTTCAAAACTATCTTTTGGTCATGCGAAAATTCTAGTACACTCCGGTTTATAAGATGTACCAAAACATACTAAAAGGTGTAAAACGCTTACTGTATAGATTCGAAGTTTGGCATCCTCCCTTTTGCACCCAACAGAACAATTGGTTTGGATTGCATTGCTATGTCACACTATTCCCTAAACCCAACTCTTAAACTGCCCTTTTACTCAACTTCCCCTTTTCACCCAACATATCAAATTGTTTAGTTAGCTCCGTTTGGCATCTGGTTTTCAATTACATCAATGACATGATGACCGTGTCGAGCTCGTATCTACCCTGTCGTTCCATAAATGAACCAAACTTACACATAACACAAGAATATTGAGTGTCATAAAACAAAGAAACGGCATGAATTACAGGCGCCTTGTTAGTTTCATATTTATCTTTCCTTAATAATTAGGCATGTTCGATCCAAATAAAAGGCACGCATGGAACCTTCTAGCTGAAGAAAACTTTTAGATCACGACTCAATTTCTAAGACAAAAAAGAAAACATATATATATATGGATATGATTTGGACAACAGAAAAAGTAGTGAAAGAGAGATACAAACAACCCACAAAGATAGATTAATTTGATAGTAATTAAAATAGAGCTGAAATTTAGGACTTCACTAATTCACCTTCAAGTTTTCCATGAAACACGATAATTACCGATCGGTAAGGTTGATCGAAAGAGAGTACAAAATCAACAAGCAGCATGCATGTAAGCCATGAGTTGGTCAATCAGGCCTTGCATTTTAATTGCCTATTGTGGTAAAATTGTCTCTTGTTGTATGGCATGCATGCCCTTGATGGAAGCGCAAGTATAGTAATTTGGATTTGATTTCCCGACCTCCCTCTCCTCTTATAATTGATTGCGAACCACTCGAGTGCCACCAAGTCCCAACTCCAACCATAAAAAGAGCAGTAGAGGTCGGGGAGTCAGATGGTGTTTTATGCAAGCAGTTAGACACGTTGCGTGTAACTGCATTACCTTTGTACGCAAGGCAAGATTTGAGTCGGGCGTTGCCTTACCCACCTTCCCTTTTACACCCAACACATAAAATTGTTCAAATGGGTAATGTTTGCAGTGCAATGTCTAAACTCTAAACCCAACTCAAAAACTGCCCTTGCGTTAACCGACTTCCCCTTTTTCACCCAACACATCAAATTGATTTTAGTTCGTTTTGATTGCATTTTGGTTTTTAGTTACATCGATGACATGAATGTGTTGGGTTCGTATCAACCATTTCGTGCCATTTATGATCCAAACCTACATTTTGTCCTCGATTAATATCTCATTTCTACCATGAAACCTGCCCTATTACGAACCTATCTTTCTCACGTTACCAGTCAAGTGAAAAGCTTGAAGAGTCTATTCTTTTTCTAAAGAAACACTTTGCAATTAGGGGTGTGCTATCCACACATCTCTTTTTACTTCTCACACACCCCTTTTTAATTTATGTCCGTTGATATTCTTCAATTCATTTGATCCAATGACCGAAAACCAAAAATGTGTGGGAGAAGTAAAAATGGGTGTGTGGATATCACACCCCTTGCAATTAACTTACATAACTATATCAACTACCAAATTTAAAGACAGGATAGGTTACTCATCATACAATTAACTTACATAACTATGTCAACTACTAAATTTAAATACTTTTGCATTTTCTTCCTCTACATTATATATCCCATTCATTTTTTTTATCTTCGAATTAAAGAAATCAAAGGATATCAAAATATAAAAATAAACATGGATGAGCGGAAATCATCTTCGTGTGTTCTAATATCTTTTTCTGATGCTATTGCCTATTGGCATTAGAAAATGGGATGTGCTATCAACAAACCCTATTTTACTTCTCACACACCCCTTAATAATTTATGTTCGTTGATCTTTTTTAATTCATCCGATTTGAAGGCCGAAAATTAAAAAGGTGTGTGAGAAGTAAAATGGGATGTGTGGATATCACACCCCTAGAAAATTAGTGATGGGTGCAACACATGTGCAAAGGAGGCTGATTGTCTACCCTCTTGTTTGGGTACCCTTCACATTCCTTCTATTTTGTGTGGTCACGGTTAAGCCACGTCAACATTTTATATTGATTTTTTTATAAAGATAATAAGACAAAAAATAATAAGAATATAAAATATTAATGTATCTTAATTGTGACTACACAAATAAAATAGGATAAAAAAGGCAACTAAACAGGATGACAGACAATGTGCCTCCCATGTGCAAATGCTGCTGAAAGTGAGATTGTCATTGAAGATAAGACCCCCAAACTGAACTTCAAAAAGAAAAGAAAATAATGTCATTTCACTGCCAAAAAGGAGTGAGAGATGGCCCAACTTGGCAGACGGTTGCATATGTTGATTATATGAGTTCACTTATCCACAGTGGAACTTATCTCTTCGGAAAAATACGTATCCACTTTTGTCACTAGCCCCTAGATCATTTATAATTTACATGAAGTTATGAACTATGATCTGAATAGCATTATTTAACAAACAAAAAAAAAGAAGATGCATTTAACCAAATAAAGGACTAAATTCAGCCTAATTAAGTGGCTAAATTCATACTAATTAGCATGTCAAAAGATTTCTTGACTAAAATAAAATGCATGCATCGAGCTCTAATGTTCATGATTTTCCTCTCTTTTGCAGTTTACAAAAAGTCAACATTTTTATGATTTGGAAATATTTAATGCAGTTGACCACAGTCAAAATATTGTGTCAGAGATTTTTTTAGTATATAGGAATACGATTCGGTATATCAAGTGTAATAATATAATTGATTGAAAACTTGAAGAAAAAAAATCTAAGTAATTGTATTATGACATTTGATGTACTAACTCATGTTTTCAGCACGTTGAAAAATTTCTCTACACATACAATTAGACGTCTCATAGCTCTTAATTCAGTGTTATCTTCTTTTGGCTTTTTAGCTAAAATGATTCCTGAGATTTGCATAACTCCTCACTTTGGTCCCTGATATTTGAAATAAATAGAAGTAGTTCCTGAGTTTATCCACCATTAATCATTTTGGTCATTCCATGAAAAATCTCCATTAAATAAGGCTAAAATAACAAAAATACCCTCAATTTTTTGTTAAATCATTTGGCCTGTTGTTTATTAAATTCAGGGTGTTTTTATCATTTTGGTCCTTATTTAATATAATTTTTTTATGGAATAACCAAAATGATTGATGGTGTACAAACTCAAGGACCACTTATATTGATTTCAAATCTCAGAGACCAAAGTGATGAGTTATACAAATCTCATGGATCATTTTGGCTAAAAACACCTTTTCTTTTTAATGTAGAAAAATATTTCAAACTTGAAATTCTTTCATCCCATTAATAGTTAAAAAGAGTGAAATAATGAATAATCGTCGGTAGGTTTTTCTCAATGTGACATCCCATCATTTTACTTGTTGGGTTAATATCTTTCATTAATCATTTAGTATTACAGTCTAGTGATATTTCTCTTCACTTGTAAGTGAGAGGTCTTATATTCGATTTTTGCCAAATATGAATTTGAACTACATTAATCACTAGCTTAGCCCACTCTCCTATCTCTAATGTAGATAATATCGTTTGTTCAAAAAAAAAAAGTAATGCTAGGGAGACCAAATTTGCAAACTAAATGATGTGGTTGTAGATGATTGGATTATTAATTAAATGTGGATTAACATATTTGTTTCTTATTGGTGACACATCATTTCATTTAAAAAATTTGGTCTCCCTAGTATTACTCAAAAAAAAAAAAACTACCATTATTAAGTTTTTTTTTATACAAGCAATTCTACACTAATTTATACTAAAAACAAGGAGAGGAATTGAATCCATGGTACATTGAGTTGGAGAAGAATACCCTACTATTAAGGCAATCCATCACTTGCAATACATCCCATTATTTTAAACCATGGTGCTTCTTAAAATAATAGAAAATGTGGTCACATGGCACCCAAGAGGAAAAAACAAGCGAAAATCTGCGGTTGGTGCATTCTTGTGCTCTATGAAAGTGTTGCTTAAAATGATGATTAGTCTTAATCACAATTTTCTACTTGATTCTATTATAGGAGTCTAGTATTTTGAAGAAGAGAGACACTTGTTGTAACTTGTTATATAGAGATTGCAACTTTTGTGCTAACACAAGTAGTGGGGTTTTGTTTGCAATTTCCAAGTTGGTTTAGTTTAGTTTAGTAGGTTTGAAGGATCGTTACGGAAAGGTGACTTGACTTGTACCAATATAAGTTTGGTAGTCTTAATTACCCTTCAACAGGCCATAGCCTTTCCCATGGGAAATCTAATTGACAAGTGCCATTTTTAAAAGTCATTCCCAACGGAACAGGATCATCTCCTAATCTAAGGATGAAGATCCCCATGATCAAGGGATGTGGGCCGTTGGATGAAAATCCAACGGCTACAAACAGGGGGTCCTTTTAAAGTTATAATAATTATAACTGTTGGATTTTCATCCAACAACCCATATCCCTTGGTCATAAGGATCCTCATCCTTAGATTAAAAGAGGATCATGATCCATTCCCAACTATTAGTATAGAAACTTCTTAATTCAAGTTGCAAAGTCATTTTCTTTTCATCTACTTTCTTACGTGCTTGGTAACGTCAAATAATGATAGCGAAAATGGACAACTGTAACCAAAATGGAAAAATGTTTTCTGTAATCAAGAACACATTTCACTCATTCATTCATTCATCTACTTACCACTTTCTTTTTTCCGATGACCAAAAACCAATGGAATTTACCTCCCTTTTTGGTAAATTCTTAAAGATATATTTGGGTTGCAAGTTAAACATTTTAAAGGTAAATTGGTTCAAACTTTAAAGGGTGATTCGTGACCAGGAAAAGGCCATGAACAAAGTTATACTTTTGACACTTTAATTTTCCTTTAGTACAAAAGAGTGTATCTTAATACACAGCCTTGTTCACACTTTAACACAAAAAAGCAGATTACTTAGAGCATCCAATGGAAGTCCCTATTTAGGGACTCCCAACACTCCTTTTGAATACTCATTTAAAGATTTAAAGTGAATCTTTGTGTCTCTAAAAGAATATTGCCTCTAATTATAGAGTCCTTATAATAGAATCTCTAAATTTGAAGTTTTTATTGTTTTACGTGATAATTTGATTAGGTGCATATTTTTTGCTTATGTTAACCTTTTTTTAATTAATTAAAAGCATTAAAAGAAAAATATTCAATCAAGATTATGGGTACCGTTTTTCACTCAAGGTGCACATTTTTTATTTATGTTAACCATTTATAAATAATTAAAAGCATTAAAAGCTATAGTCAAGATTGTGGACCCTGTTTTTCACTCAAGGTTGTCCCTATACAGTCCCTATATGTGAGGAAATACACTATGCATCCGATGAGTCCTTATACTTTTGGGACTCACTTTCCGATCTGTTGGAGATTCATTTTGTCTTGATGTTTGTTTTATACTTATTTTATATGGTGGTTATCCCTATTTAGGGACTCCATTAAAGATGCTCTTAAATTCAACAACTTAAATGTGGGAGGTCTCAGGTTCGATGCTCCAAGTTGGTGAGTCTGCTTGATTGTGGCCATAGGTAGGTTGAAATTCCCCATTGCCTCTCCGGGCCCGAAAGGGATGGATAACTATATCTTACCACATCTTGTACCTCTTTCAAAAAATAAAATAAAATAAAAATAATAAAAACATCTCTTTGTACGGTCCTATCTCTGTGGTGGCGAATTTGTTTTTCTTGCCATGTGACCGCAAAATCGTAGTTAGATAAGAATCTAAAACAAAAACAAGTCACTCAGTACTACGCTCTGATGATATTCCTCTTCACTTAAAAGTGAGAGGTCTTAATTCGAATCTTGTGGATGGCGAATTCAATACCAAATTAGGTTGCCCATTGTGTAATTTAGCAGAATTCTCCTTTTCTTGATATAAAAATATCGATGTACTAAAAAAAATAAAAACATAACCCAGTTGATTAAAAAGGTTAATAATTGCTAGAAGAGTGAAAGAACATTGAAGTGAAGTAGTAGAGTGAGATTAAAATTGGATTAATTAGAAGAAAAACATATCTTAATAAAGAAAAGTAATAATGTATATGTACTATGATGCCCATTTATTCTCCATCTCTCTTCCTCTAATATTTAACAATTTAACTAGTAACGCTATATTCTGTTAAAAAAATTGAAACAAAGACAAAACAAAACCCATTTGATTAAGGGGGTTAATAATTGTTTTTTTCTCGAACAAAAGGTTAATAATTGTTTTTTTTGTACAAAAGGTTAATAATTGTTTTTTTTTTTCAAAAGGTTAATAATTGTTGAAAGAGTGAAAGTACAGTAAAGTGAGATTAGAATTGGATTAATTGAGAGGAAAAGCATGGTCTGTCAATTGGTTATTGGTTAATGCAGAAAAAGATAATGAAGATAAGCCCGGCTAAACATAGAAAATCCACCGCCACCTGGGCCAACCTGGGCCAACCCTCCCTGCCTACCTCTTTCTCTCTCTAAACACTTATCTTCTCCCAACTCCAAACACTTTCCCTTTAGAAGTTTCAGACCAAACTGCTCTCGCTCTCTCGGCTCTCAAGCTCAGACTATAAAAACCCTTCAAACCCTTCCCAAAAAAATCAATCCTTTATTTCTTTCCATTGAATCTTTCCACCTCTGCTTTCTGAAAACGACATTAGATTATAGATATACCGCCGTATGATCAGTCATGCCTCGCTCTCAAAGATTTCTAGGCAGCAGCACCCACCCCGCCAACTTCTCAAACATAACGGCGGCTCCGCCTCCTGAGGCCGTGGCTCTCGAGTCGGACTTCGTCGTCATACTGGCAGCGCTGCTCTGCGCCGTCATATGCGTGGTGGGTCTACTCGCCGTCGCACGCTGCGCCTGGCTCCGCCGCGTATCCGGCGGCAGAGCCGCTATCGGATCGGCTTCTTCATCCGCCAACAAGGGCCTCAAGAAGAAGGTCCTCCAATCCCTTCCGAAGTTCACGTACGGAACCGGCGGCGCCGAGCCGCCGCCTAAGCTGGGTTCGGAGTGCGCCATCTGCTTAGGGGAGTTCGCGGAGGGGCACGAGATCAGGGTTCTGCCGCAGTGCGGGCACGTGTTCCATGTCGGGTGCATTGACACGTGGCTTGGATCCCACTCCTCGTGCCCGTCGTGCCGGCAGATCTTGGTGGTTGCTCGGTGTCACAAGTGCGGTGGGTTTCCGGCTCCAGTATCAGAGGCGGAGCTCAAGGCTCACCAGGACCACAACAACCATTCAGCTCCTCCTCCGGCAGCGGCGGCTGCAGCTGCACCCAGTACTGCCGTTAGTATTAGTTCTAATACGGCTACAACTACCAATTTTCTGCCTTGAAGTTTGCTAATTAGCAAACCCACTTTTTTAATTTTTCTTTATTGAACTAGCCTTTTATTTTTCTTTTTCTCATCAATTTGTATTTCCTGCCACTCTTTTGTGTACAGAGAGAATCAATGGATCATCATGTTTATGCTTCTGAAATTTTTTTCCCCAATTGACGCCAATGCAATGCAGTGGTTGTGTGTTATTTTCTTCCCCATTTTTATCAAAAAGGTTAAAATTATATAACTAGGGAAATAGAGAGGGTGATTGTATTTGTAACCAAGAAACTACTTTGGATTTGACAAATGTGCACACATTTTTGTTTGAGTAATCACGTGAGAGAGAAACTCTTACTAAGGTAGATGCAGTAGATGGGAGAGCTAATGAATATTTGCTCATAACTTGTATAAAATTCGTATTACTTATTGACACGTATTATCGTAGACAAATTCTTAAAATACTAGAAATTTCATATTTTGTGTAAAATTATTCAAATACGACACATGGTTGGTGAATTTCAAAATCTTTTTTTCATGTAATAAGACAAACAACGTTGTTATACTTAATTATTTAGTTAATTAATATTTCAAATGCTCTGAAATTTCCCTCTTCTAAATCATACTTATCATGTTCTCCTCAAGTAGATTTGGTTAATGGGTTGTGTTTGTTGTGTTTATATCGTTTCCGTATTATACTTGTTATTTTAACGGATTGTATCGTGTCAAACACGTTATGTTAACGAGTTCTTAATAGATGACCCGATAATGATCTGACTCGTTAATGGGTCGTGTATTTTCATGTCAGGTTAATAGGTCCTGCAAGAAATTACATGCTTAGTGTCTAGACCTTGAAAATGGGCGTGTTTGTGTCGTTTAAGTATACCTGTTATTTTAATGGGTTCTTAAAGTGTGACACGATAACGATCAAATTCGTTAATTAGTTCTTAACAGATGAGCCGATAACGACCCGAGTCGTTAACGAATTGACCCAAAACTTGTTATTTTCATCATTTCACATAAAGTAAAGGGTTTTGCAAAAAATTGCCAGTCCCAACCTAAAGTTAATAAATTACAAAAAGAGAGGTTCCATGGTTCTAAAGCAACACCCAATTCTGTATGTGGCTATTTTATAAATGATTGTTGCATGTCGCTTAAAGTGGGCAAAGGGTCAATGGGGTCATAGATGCTTGGAGACTCGGAGAGTGGAAAATGAAATAAAATTGAGGCCTAACTTAGAGAGGTCAGATGGTTGGACTTAGAAGCACAACCATTGCTCTTACTTGTGAGTTGGGATTTTTTATTGATTTTTGTTTCCATTTTTGTTGAACTTTGTGGAGCACTCTTTGCAAGTTGGAGTGCCATTGACGCTAACTTCTCAAAGCTTCAAAATATGCTCAATTTTGTACCATCCAAATCTAAAAGCAGGTCCAACAGAATAATGACAGGGTGTTAGTGATTGCTAGAATTTCTTCAAGCACAAGCATGGTCACTGAATGGAGAAGGGATCCCCTTCAAAGTTCAAACCCCCTTTTGGTTTTTTTATGTAAACTTTAGGTTGCATTTCATCTTTAACACGACAATACTTGTGTTCAGCATACGACGGAATCGTTTTGCGAATAATTAATCAAATTGGTGTTCATCTAATCATTAGGGTATAAATATGTAACTTGATTGTCAATTTGTTGATGCAAGACAATACAAGTAACTTTTCAGGTTGAACGTTAATTTGTTAATGTATGAATAACTAAACGATCTCTAACTTGATTGAGTTTTTGCTAGAGATATAATAAACTTTATTACGGCAGTTTGCCCAATGAAGATACACAAATCACAGTTGGATGGATAAAGATGTGCACTCAAAGAGGGAACGTAAATTTTGTCCTTCCAAAACCGCCGACTCTTTACAATTAACATTTAGTACTATAAAATATTAAAAAAAATTATGACTCATGTATCAAATGATGATTTGTTAATAAAAGAAAATTTTCTTGCATTTGAAGGAGCCAAAAAACTTGAATTCTTTTTGTGCTACAAAACCTATGAGCTGTAATTTCACTATCCTACCTGGTTATCTCCTCTAATTACAAAAATATACAGTTAATAAAACTATAAGTATCTCTTTAAACTTAAGTTTACTACCTAAATTACACTTACAAACTCAATCCAAAATGTAAATTAAATTTTACACCTAATTATAAAATATAAAAAAACTAAGTCGTTCTCGATCTCTGCAAGCAAAGAGTAGCATTTACAATCAGCAATGACTTTACTCACTCTTTTCCTTTCCTTATTCATTCATTCATTCATTCATTTTAGAGTAATGATTTAGTCTTTGATTATTAGCAAGGGAAAATTAGGTCCTTAAACTATTTTTTTTCAAAAAAATCAATCATTCAACTAATTAAATCTGCCAATTATATTCCTAATATTAGATTTGAAGCTATTATATTTAATTTTTCGTTAATTTAAGTCAAGTGACTTGCATGTGACAAACTTTGAGTTTAAGGACTTACTAAAAAAAAAAAAAAAAAGATTGTCTAGAGTTAACTTTAGAGGGTGAATTAAAAATGAGATTCACAAAGAATATACAACGTTAAAGACTTATAAGCGAGAAAATGACAAGGTTATCCTCTAAAATGTGTCATGTGCAAGTCATGTGATTTAGGATTGGTTTGGTATTGCTGTGCTTTGAAAAAAAAACTACTTCTGCTGTACTGTGAGAATAAGCAGCTGTGAAATAAAGCAGCAAAGTGTTTGGTAAACTTTTTTGTAAAAGTGCTTTTGAAAAAAAAAAAAAAAAACAAAAGCAATATTATAGTGTTTGGTAAACTTTTATGTAAAATAGATGTGAAAGAAAGCCGGTTTCTCAAAGCTGGGTTTTGCAGCTTCTTGTTTTTGGCTTTTTTTAACCCAAAACTGTGAAAAAAAGTTGAAGCTGAATGTTTACAAAACATAAAAACAGCTGCCAGCTTTTTTTATACCAGTTTTTTTTCAGAATCACCTCAGTACCAAACCAGGCCTTAGGTTGACAGAAAATTGGTTAGAGTAGTTTTGAATATAATTGTAGAAAAGAAATTAGTAATTTTAGTAAACTCGCGGAATTATTTTATCAAAAAAATAGTTTAAAAACTTAATTTTTACTTAGGTGATGATTCAAATCTAAATTGACAGTTCATCTTTTATTTTATACTAGCCTTTAGCCACACGCGTGTGGCAATTGGCCTTTTTATATATTTTTTATTTAAATAATTAATTTACATATTTTTTTAAAAAATATTTAAAAAAAAAGAAATGAATTAAAGACATGAAACCACCCACTAACGTGGGAGGTTTTTTTTTTTTTTTTTTTTTTTTTTCTTTCTATAATTTTAAATATTAAATGCATTCAAAATAAAAATATGGTTAAATACTTTAGCTTCTTTTTGTTCAATTGTAATTTATGAAATTCTTAAAGGACAATTTATGGTATTTTGAATGTTTCATCATTTTAGGGTGCTCACTTTGTATATATGTATTAAAAGAACAAGTGACAAGACTTTGGGTTTATCTCATCCTCTGAACATGATGAGCTTTTGAGAGTGGTGCTGATATTCATCCTACAGAAAAAGCGCATCAATTTCTACTTTCTGTTAGTCTTCAAGTAACTTATTGAAAATTGAAAGAGATGGTGAGGGACTCGGTGGGTTCTTTTATTGCTGCTCGGCGATCTCGTTTTCCAGGCCCCTAGTGTTCCGGTTGCTGAGGCTTTAGCCATTCTGCGAGGCTGTGAGTTGGGACATTCTTTGGGTCGTAGTTATGTGGTTGTTGAATCTGATTCCTCGAATTTTATTTCATGTTTATAGGGTAGCATAACAAATGGCAGGTGGGAGGCGTTTCCAATCTTAACAAGGTGTAAGAAAGTCGGCAATTCCTTCCATGAATGTCGTTGGTCTTGGGCTCCAAGATCAGCCAATATGGTGGCGGACTGGTTGACGTCGCACAGTTGTGTGGAGATGTGTGACTTTACTTGGGTTGACAGACCTCCATCTTCACTTGTTCATGTACTTAATAAAGATGAACTGCCTTACTCATATTAATTTTCTTTGGTTGTGCAAGGGGTGGCGCTAGTTGCTTCTTGGTAGTGTCGGCTTTCTTCCCCTTGCACTTCCAGCTTTGTTTTTTGCTTGTTTGCCTTGTTGTGGGCTTTCATTGTAATCTTTGGCATCTTTGTCCTGGCTATAAATTCCAGTTTACCACAAAAAAAAAAAAAAAAAAAAAAAAATATATATATATATATATATATATATATATAGAAAGAGAAAAGTGATGAATAAATCTCATAAGTATTAAGAAAAGAGAAGGAGGCATCTCCGGATTTCTTCCTCCTAATCATCAAATTAAGGAATTTATACCATTGAAATTTGATTCAACGGCTACGAACAGAGACCCATTTTAAAAGTTATAATAACTTTAGCCGTTTGATCAAATTTCAACAACACGGATCCTCTGATTTGCTGAATTAGGAAGAAGGGATCTGAAGAGAATCCCTTTCCTAAGAAAAGAAATGCCTTGGGCCCCCCAACTATAATCCTAGGTTATTGATCATTATTAGATGTCTTCTTATAAACGATGAATAAATCATTGAGAAATGCGTTTTCTAATTATTAAGAACGTTTCTTTCTTAAATTTACAAGTGTTTTGTATCGAAAATCTTATTGAAAATTGTACATACTCGCTTACCTACTTGAATATATCTCTAATTAATTCGATGATCAAGACCGTTCTTTCTTAACAATTTATAATTGCTTTAAATTTAAAATAAATATAAAAAAAAATGTTACTTGTGTTCGTATATAATCACTTACCTACATATCTAAATATCTCATCAACCAACTAGAGAACCTTCTAATAATCCAAAAGTGCTTATGAAAATATCAGTAAAAGCGTTTTTCAGATAACAAAGAACGTTCTTTTCCATTACTTATAAGTGAATTTGGATTTGAAACTTGGTGCCGTAGATTGTTCACAATCACTTACCTAACCAAAATATCTCTCTGGTCAAATAAAAAACCTTAAAAGCAGCTTATATTCCTGGTATTCATGAACAAAAGAGCACCGAGCCCCAACTTGTTCAAACGAGTTTATCCTGTGTGCTGCCTAAGTGGCTATGTCAATAGTTTAATGTTGATCCGCCGTTCCAGTCACTCCGGTACACTTGTCAGTCAAAAGCCTAATTTGGCCAACCCCATTATTCTCCCTACTTTCCACTAATCACTCCTAAACTCCTGCCTAATGAGAACTTGACATCTCATCCGGCATGAAACTCATATATTCCCGAATGTCCTCGGTTGAATAAAACTGTATGTGGTCTCTCGCTAGTATTTATTGGAGAAATTCTAAAATTCTATTGATGGTAGATAACACGTATGATATTTTATAATCATACACAATCGATGATAGAATAAATTTTCTTTGTCAAAAACTCTCAAATATATCGATTGTGTCATCTTTCTAATGATTCATGAAATCAGTAATAAATAAATTTTCTTCGGCATAACATTCACATTCAGAAGATTCTCGAATGTTGTTTGTTGCACACAACTATGTGCTCTCTCCTATGATTGCATACATGTGATAGGGAAGATTTTCTCCACGCGTTGTTCACGCCACCTTTCGGGTTGTCAAGAACTACCAAATGAGGCAGTCCAATTTGGCAACTCTCTAAGTTTACGGCTTCTACCATCATAAGAAATAGTAAACCAGCACTCCTACCACTCTTGTGAGCTGTGATTGGTGATTTTCAACTTGGTAAAAGTTCCATCTGAGTAATTTTTTTCAAGTAAAATAATTTGCACAAAGAAACCAATTTCTTTTTTTTAATAATACGTAATACTAAGTGATACGAGAAATAAATGACTGAGATTAAAACTAAAATCTAATGGCTAAAACACCCATAAACTAAGTGCTACGTAACGTTGAAGCTACACACTGGAGGAAATTTCTAATTTGTATGTTGATTCCATAGCAAAGTTTAGGAACATCATCATGCAACGTATGAGACCACAGCTACTCGTGATCATACAAAAATGTTTACAAGAAGATATCTAATTGATTCTTCCCTCCGATATTCGAATACAATCCTAACATTTCCACTGTTTCATTGAACAAATAAGTTTCTAGCAACTCAGTTCGAGCACGCAACTCAGTTCGGGCACGGGTAATTAGTATTGACTTCTGAACCTCCTTATGCAGTACAAGAGATCAGAGTATATGAAGCACAAAATATATCCAAAAAGCTCATCCTATCTTTCCTTTTCGTAAAGAAGACTCCCCTTTCCTTAACAGCTTGTGGACAAAAGTACAAGGAGACTCAGGGATGTGCAATTACTTGCACTTTTTAAAAGCTGCTGGTTTGTTATTGTTGTGCTTTGAAAAAAAACTGCTTCTACTATGCTGTGAGAATAAGCTCATTTTTGCTGCTTCACGTTTTCAGCTTTTTTTTCATCCAAAACTGTGAAAATAAGCTGTTTTTAAGTGTTTGCCAAACATTTTTTTTAGCTCAGTTTTTTTTATAACCACTTTTTATAAAAGTACCTCAGTACGAAACCAGTACTTACTTGCCAATGCTTTCCACTTCATCACCACTGCCGATACTTCTTATTATATAACGGAGATGTCAAGTTCTGTGTCTTGGTCAAGATCTCTCGCTCATGTATTGGAGAAATTCTCGAATTTTACTAATGACATACAATACGTATGATATCTTTTTCATGATCATATACGTTCGGTGATAGAGTAAACTTTCTTTGACAAAAACTCACACAGATTAGAGAAGATTCTCAAATGTATCGATCATATACAATGTGTCATCTGTCTAGTGGTTTCATAAAATTAGTGATAAATAAATTTTCTCCGGCTTAACATTCATATTCACTAGAGAAAGTTCTCGGATGTTGTCAGTTGCATACAACTGTGTCCTCTCTCTTATGATTGCATACATATGATGGGGAAGATTTTATCCGCGCATTGTTCACACCACCTTTCGGGTTGTCAAGAGCTGCCAAATGCGGCAGTCAAATTTGGCAACTCTCTATGTTTACGCCTCCTACCATCATAAGAAATAATAATACCAGCACTCCTACCCCTCTTTTGCGTTGCGATTGGTGGTTTTCAACTTCGTAGAAGTACGCAGCACCAAGTGAAACGAAAAATAAATGACTCAAATTGAGAATAAAATATTTTTGACATATGTGAAAATGAAATCTAACGGCTGCTACTTAGCACTGAAGCCACTCTATTCTCTATTTTTGGGGTGATCTCTAAGTAAGAATTGCAGCAATCATTGGAGGAAAGTTCTAATTTGTATGTTGGTTCACATATCAAAGTTTTGCAACATCATCACACCACAGGTACTTGTGCTTATACAAAAACGTTTACAAGAAGATATCTAATTGATTCTTCCCTCCAATTTCGAATACAATCCTAACATTTCCACTGTTTCATTAAACACATAAGTTTCTAGCAGCTCGGTTCGGGCACGGGTAATAGGTATTGACTATTCTGAACCTCCTTATGCAGTACAAGAGAGCAGGCAAATGAAGCACAAAATATTTCCACAAAGCTCAACCTATCTCGTTCTTTTCGTAAAGAAGACTCCCGATTCCCCTTTCCTTAACAGCTTGTGGACAAAAGTATAAGGAGGAGATTCAGGGATGTGTAATTACTTACACCTCTTAAACGCTGATGGACTTTACTCGCCGATACTTTCCACTTCATCATCACTGCCGCCCCCGAACATCGTAGCCATTTTCATGGCCAGCTTTGCAGCCATATCTCGTCTCTGAAAATCGGGCATCAATCTCAAACTGTCACGCATGTTCCCAATCTCAGACATCAACTGTTCCAAATCCTCAAATTCAACATTCGAACCCTCATCTGGTTCTTGGGCTTGGTCAAGTTCTGTGTCTTGGTCAGGTTTTTCTGCATTGGATACCCCTCCTTTGTTGATACCATCATCCAACGCAGCTGTCGAGGTTGAGGCATGGGACTCCTGCTTACCACAGCTGGTTCCATTCTCTTCTTTGCATTTTAGGACAAGATTACTTTGAGCAGCCAGTCCTCGCATATCTGAAGGTCCAGCAAAACCATTTGCAGAAACCCATTCTTCCGTGTCATCAAATGGGTCAGCTGAACCCGCAGAGAGGACTTCATACTCAAATTCATAATCAGATTCTTCGTCTGACAAGTCTAGCAGAGAGGATTCAAATTTCAAACATTTAAAATTCTACTTAATATAAAATATAGTATATAAACCAGATGTAAGCGGTATAGAATATATAACCTTCTCCTCTTTCAGGTAGTGATGGTTCAGCAATCTTATCGCCTGATTTCAAAATCATTCCAGGCCACATGTGTGCAGAAAGAGCACCAAAAAGCCGTTCAATACCTTGTGAATCGCCATCAACTGACAAACCTGTAAAAAATAAAAATAAAAATAAAAAAAACCTTTAACTAAAAATATCTTCCAAAACAGACATTGGGTGTACTGTGCAATCGACATGTTCATTCACCATGATATAACGTTTTTTTAATTTTCACAGGCGAATCAATTCTTTTTAATATTGAAAATGACACGTGAACTCAAGATGTACTCTCTTTCTTACTCGGGTATATATGATGTAAAAGTCTTACTCTCCTAAATCGCTTCAGCATACAAAGACTTATGTCACAACCGTATGCCCTTAAAATTTGATTATCATGGTCATCCACTACAGCGATTATGAAGTTGTGAATGGACCCTGAAATTGAGTCTGCTACAACTTCTAAACCCAACCCTTAAAATTTTATCAAACACCGAGTGACAATATACTTCGATCGTCATAATTGTACCATGAATGTTTCACTTTTGAGCAGGGTACTTTTATTCCCCACTTTTGCATAAATCTTGCCATAAATATGTCAGAAAGAAGAGTTGCCTTACATTTGTCAAAATCAGCATTTGAAGCACAAGCTTCGACGAACTCAATGTTATGCTCAGTGCACCATTCCAAACACGTGTGCCTAGCCTCCCAAGGTGGCTCGTCATCCCCCAATAAACTGCTTCCTTCAGCCTCGGAGATTCCATACACAGTGAAAGCCGGACCGTCATCAGCAAACGGGTCTCCAAGCTTCTGCAATTGTCTTCTATATACAGCATGAACTGGGTGACCCGGAACAAGATCAACCTTATTCCCTACACATACTAGTATATCGAACTTTTGAAGATCAGTTCGGGACACCCATTTCTGAAGTGCAGACAAAGACGCCAACTGCAGCATAGTGTAAGCAAATTGATATAAAACGAATCAATAAATCATGCTAAACAAAGTGACAACGAGTGAGGGGCAACGGCAAGAGACAGAAACCTCAGTTGTGTCGAAAACCAAGATCAAGGCAGCCAACTGGTCATACATTGGGAGGGTCTCAATCGAAAATTCGTCATGGAGATGAGCCATCCATACCGAAACATCAGCAGTATAGTACTTTGTAGAGATATTCCATCTAATTTTTCCAACACAAAACTCATCAAAATTCACATTTAAAAATAATTACAAACGAGTTCTTTGTTCTCAAAATTCCTAAAAATTGTATTCTTGTTCCCAAAATTCCTAAAAATTGAATTCTTTGATCGCAAAATTAAAAAATTTACATACCCATTAACCACCAGCTGAGATGACGACGATGACGAATCAGAAGCGTCGTCAAAATCCAAACCCAGTAATCCTGGAATCAACAGATCACGAATCTAATAGCGGTCAAAGGAGAGAGAGAGAGAGAGAGAGAGAGAGAGAGAGAGGGATTACGAGAAATAAGAGAGCGTTTGCCGACGCCGGGGGAACCAAGGAAGAAGATGCCGGGCCGCTTCTCCAGAGAGTCTCCTTCTTTTGCTTGAGCTTCCATTTCTCGGATTAATTTCGGAGAGTGATTAAGTTAGATCTTCGCAGATCTAAAACCCTAATTCTTCGACCTCAATTTGATGTAGACAATGACTGACTTTCTCATCAGACTTTCCTATTGCAAGTGCTACACGGCAACAGGGCTCGGCTTTCTTTTTTTATTTTTTATTTTTCAGACTTGAGAAATTTCCTAAAATAAAGTCAAATGAACATATTACATCAAATATCGGCGTACAAAAAGAAGACGCTTCTTATGCAAATAGAGCATGAGTAAAGGTTCTTTGTTGTAGCAAGTTACAAATAGTACATAAGGGAAATAAACATGAAACTGTTTCAACTCAAAACAGATCCTCCAAAAGGGCTCCAAGGTGACTAATAGAGAAAACCCTAAGGGTGCGTTTGTTGTACCGGACTGTCTCGGACTGGACTCACTTCAGAGACTAAATTGGACTGGCTTATGCTAGACTAAGATGGACTAGTAACGTTTTGTGCAATGTCAGACTAAGAAGAATTATAATAACAAAATTTTATGCAAATACAAAAAAATTGAACCCCAACGTCAACATTTTCTGCAAAGTCCAAATCCTAACATCCAAATTCTAGAAAAATCATAACTAGATGATCACCACTCCGGAAAATTCAAATCTTTCACTTGTATGTGCATGACCAAAAAAATCAATTTGAAAACCTCAAATTACATTTTACAACCCATAATTGAATATTTCCAATGAATCAAGAGAACCCAAATACCCCATAGAACAGAAAATTCAACCCAGCAGAAACAAAATGTAGTCAGCAGCAAGCAAACCACAATCAAATATTTCCAAATCGAGAAGATATCCATTGATGCATTACGTTACATGAACTTTGAGCATTTGGTCATCTCACGGATATAGAATCGAAGCAAACCCATCTAAGTCTGCAACCTCAATGGCAACCACGGCCTTTGAGCAACGATTTGATATACAGTAATATATAATTCATTCAAACACATATATAGAATACGACGAATTAAAATTGCTATCCCAATTCTCAAACATATATACATATATATATATATATATATTATAATCTCAAGCAACACCATTAACAATCCCAAATCAATATTCACAACTTAGAATCAAGAGAAACGAACTAATAGAATTTCAGGTGATTCTTCCGAGTTTTTCTCACCTTTTTATTTTCATCAAAGAATTCAAGATTCTTCTGCAAATTTGCATGTTTGAATTGAATTTGGGGATTTGAGTACTGGGTAAATTTGAATATGTCAAGCTCTCTTTCTTTGTCTAACGGCGAGGGCCTAGGCGAGCTCAGAGGAATCGGACAACGGCAAGAGCGGGACCTTCCTCGGAGGTTTGCAGCACAGAAGTCATTGTTAGAGCTTTATGCAGTTGCAATTTGGTCGGGTCGCCGAGAATATCGCCGTAGTTCTCTCGGATTCGAACATAGGGAATGGTCTTGGTGTGGTGTTGTGATCTCGTTGGAGAGAGGACGCAATGCAGACGAAGCAAGGTCTTCGCATAAGGAGGACGCCAAGCGGCGCAAAGGAGACGAAGTAGGTCTTAGCAATCCTGTGGTTTTCGGGGGGCTTCGCTAAGACGACCTAGCGAAGGAGATAGTCCACACGAGTCCGGATTAGTCCCACTTAAGTTAGTCCCCAAGCATACCAAATATGGGACAATAATCCTAGCTAGTCCAGTCCCACTTAAGAAGGTGAAACAAACACACCCTAAGGGGGCGTTTGTTGCATCGGACTATCTCGGACTGGATTAGCTTCAATGACTAAGCTGGACTGGCTTAGACTAGACTAAATTGTACTAACTTAATGAAGCGTTTGGTGCAATATTGGACTAAGAAGCTGGATAATAACAAATTCTAATATTATATTATTTAATATTAAATTATTAATATTTTATTATGATCTTATCTTTTTCTCCATCTTTTCCTACCATTTCCATCCCACTCTCTTCCTCTTCTCTCATCGTCCCTCCCTCTCCCTCTTTTTTTCCTCTCAGACCTCTCAATTCATGTCTTTTTCTCATTCCTGGTCAAACTCCTTATTGATTTCAGTCTCTATTTCTCTGTCCTCCCTCCCTCTCTAGCTATGCGTTGTTCGAACAGAACCTCACGGCTCCAATTTTCCCGACGAGTTGCAGGTTTCCCGATGTATTTTTCAGCTAACCCTCGTTAAATTGGATGAAGTTAGCACCGCCAAAAAATTCATCACCATCCCTGGACCGAGATCTTAGCTTTACATGCTCGAATCTGTCATGGATTTGAAGAAGCCCAAACAAGCCGAGACTTCCAGGCCATTTTCCGACCACATTTTGGCCTCGATTCAGGTAAAATCGTAATCTTGTCACTCCCAGCTTCAATTTGGTATATTTTATGTGAAAGTTAGTTGTGAAATGAATCTAAAAGAGAGTCGGAAAGTTAATGATTGATCTAGGTGACCGGAGATGACGAGGAGTCTGTCGGGAGTGGTCGTTAAGCATGACGAGGACGAGAAAGAGAGGATAGTCTTAGCTAGTCCCATGGTTATTGAGGGGTCTCGCTAAGACCTCTTAGTGAAAGGTTTTGTCCATGCTAGTCCCCTTTAGTCTCATTAATGTTAGTCCCAGCATGGAACAAACACGGTATTGGACTAATAGCTAGTCCAGTCCAATCCAGTCCGACTTAGTGAAGGCAAACAAACGCCCCCTAAAAGCCTAGGTGAGGAATCATCCTCCGCAGTCGCTCGAAAACCAGAAACAGGCAACAATCCACATAACCAGATTTGCACAACAAAATAACAATTATTCACCCTTACTTCAGGCCATACACAGACCTTTACAAGCCCCAAATAAATAACAATACTAAAACACATAACAACAACATCATAAAAACCAAAACAAAACTGAAAATTATCACCAATAAACCTGCAAACCGAAAGGAGAAGCCAAACCTCATTGCATAACCACCACTCGATGACCAGCAAGAACAAAGTTCAAATGTCAGAGAAGTAGGATATGAATTCAGAACCAAAGAAGGAGGTGGGGCAAAGCTCGACATTGAAACCAAGTGCTTGGTTTTGCACACCTTCAATTGAATAAGTGACGACTCGCTCTTAGGGTGGGGTTTCTTTTCTTTTCTTCCTTTTTCCTTCAAATTTTAAGTGACATTGTAAATTCATTTGATACAAACTTAAATAATCTAGTTCAAACTTAGTTGTATATAATGTACGTTTTGAATATATAAAATTAGTGATTTATCCTTTGTAAAATAAATTATTACGAGTTAAATAATATCGATAGGCTAGTATGTAGGTCGAATTAATATTAGACACGAGTTTTGTAAAAAGAAAAATTGTTACTCACGAGTAACTTGATTTTGATTAGTTTCATGATTAACAATAAATACTTTGGTAAGAATTTTGGTGAGCCGTATTCAGTTATTTGGTATATGATTATTATAATTAACAAGAGTGTTTGCAATAATATCCGTCTAATGGGATACAAGTTTGGTTTTTTTTTTTTTTTTTTTTTTTTTTTAACAAACGATATTATCTACACTAAAGGGGAGTGGGTGGGCCTAGCCTCACAATGAGCTAGCAATAATGTGGTTCAAATTTGCCTTTGGCGAGAATCGAATCTAAAACCTCTCATTTACAAGTGAAAAAGAATACTACTATATCGTAGTACTAAATGGTGAGATGCACGTTTGGTTAAGTAGGCTGTTTTAAACTTCAATTAGTACTTTGGAATATGCTTGAAGGGATTTCTGAAGCTTATAAGAAGTGCAACTAGTCGAACAAAACATGTCACCTTAGAGTCTATGACCCAAGAGAATTGATACTTTGGCATCAAAGATACTTGTGCGGCATTAAGGGAGGGATAGTGATGATTACAAAATCACTTTCAAAAAAAGCAATCCGCTCATAAGCACTTTCTCCAACTCAAATTCTGTAGTCATAATCCCAGTCTAAAACCAAACCAAACTTTCACCTGTAGTCATAATCCCAGTCTAAAACCAAACCAAACTTTCAAACTCTCTAAACAATCAAATCACTTATCATTGGAATCCGCAGATGTATCAGCAGTAGCTGGTTTTACACCTGCAGCAAAGAACTCGGATATAACTTCTAAAGGCATGCCCTTCGTCTCAGGCACCTTCAAGTAAACAAATATCCAGGAAACGATGCACCCGACAACATAGATGCCGAAGACACCGGCGAATCCAACAGAAGAGAGCAGGACAGGAAATGAGTAAGTGATGATGATGTCTCCAATCCAGAGTGCAAGGGCACAAATGGCAATGCAGAGGCCACGGACACGCGTAGGGAAGATCTCCGCGCATAGAATGTTCGGGATTACTCCAAACGCCATGACGAAGCAGCAGAGATAGACCACAACACTTGCTGCGGAGATTGTTGCATTCACAACAGTTCCCAAGTTGACAATGTTGACAAGTACTAGTAGAGTGAGGGACAATATCAGGATTGGTAATGTGGAGAGCATTAATGACCTGCATACCAAGAAAGGCAAAAAGGAAAGCTTATTTTCCTCAAATATACACAGATAAAACTGGTTACAAATTTTTAGTCTAAAAATAGAACTGGAGGGGACACTTAACAAACCATAAAGGACACTAAACCGTGTTTTATATACGTTTGGATAGTGTCCCCTATTAATGATTTTGATTAAAAGTTAGTAACCGGCTCTATGAAATCAAAAGTGTTAAAAGAGAGAATTACCTTCTGCCGGCTATATCCATTAGCCACATGGAAGTAGCAATGCAAGGAAGCATTAAGAATGTTGTGATGGCACATAAGAAGAGAGATGCAGATGTCGGATTCAGCCCTATATTAGATAGAATAACGGAGACCCCGGCTTGCTGATAGAACTGAGGAGTGTAGTAGAGAACACCATTTATGCCAGAAATCTGCACAGTTGAAAAGAAAAGACATAAGACGGCTGACAAAGAAAACAGTTTTTCAAAATATTTGTGGATTTTTTTAATAAAAATCCAATTGTTTTATAACCCGTAAGCACTTCAAAGTTTTTTCGTGATAAACCTGCTGAAGAATTTGAAGTCCAATCCCTACAACTAATGCACGCTTTACTCCCGGTTCAAGAAGATCTCCCCATGTCGGCCCTTTAACAACAGCTTCTGATGGAGGAGCCACTTCTGCTCGAAGAGAACGCAGACTTGTTAGTTCCTTGGCAGAAACAGCAGGTTGGCTAACCAGAGCAGCAGCATGAATGAGTTCACTTTCTTGCCTTACACCAGAAACTGAAACAACCGACACAGGCCGAGACTCAAGTGCACTATCCTGGTGCAGATACACTCTTTGCAATCCTCCTTCCTTCTTCCCGTCTTCACCTACTCGGTCAGAATATTTATAAGCTAGCTGCCAGCCTCCACCTATGTCCATACTACTACTGACAGCTGCCTCACTAGCTTCTACATTTCCTTGCATCAAGATTGCATAGCATCTCACACCTAAAGCACTACCGCCAGACCTAGGCGTTCCCATGCTCGTTGTTTGGCGTGAAATCAATGGACTTCTCAAGCTTTCATCGCAATAAGCCCCAGAGGCTTCAGATTCGTGATCCTCATCATCCGTCTGGCTCTCCATGTCCCAGTGTGCATTTTTATTATGATACTCCCCGACATTCAAATTGCTACCTAGATTCGGATAAAGCATGCTGCCTTTACTTCCTTTTTCAGAAATCTTCTCGTGGACACTGCTAAAGAGAGTGACCAGAGGATCCACGAGAGGGATGCTTTGGTTCAACGCACTCCCATGGTGAGATATTAAACTCTGTCCAGTTGCAGGCTTGGCGATATATGATAAGCCCTCTTGAGGACCATAGAGCCGTATTTGATTTGCCTGATTTTCAGTAAGCACATTGGCTGGACTAATGATGAACTCTTCCAATGATGTCTCTTTGCCAGTGTTAAGACCCTCAACTAGCAAAGCTAACTCACCTGTGTATCATAGAAGCCAAAAGGTTAGCTCGAAAATGTCAATGGCATGAGATAAATGGGCCCTATAAATCTCGACCCTCCTTTTCTAGCCTCTGCACTCCGCTTGTGAGCACAAAGAAAATAGTTATAAAAATTAGATTTGGAGTGCAGATACTAGAAGATGAGTGCTAAAATCGCTTCCCTTAAAAAGGGAGAACAAAACAAGGACGGATATAGGCACCTGAAACATCTTCCCTGCCATTAAGTCTTTGCAGAACTTGTTTGGCCTCGAGGATTCGACCCTTGCTCACAAGCCATCTAGGGGATTCGGGCAGGTAAAACACCGTCAAAGCGAAATAAAGTAGAGATGGAATGGAAACAACTCCTACCATTAATCTCCAGTTCGGCAAATCCATCAGTGACATTCCAAACACCATGCAATAGGACAGGAACATCCCACCAGAGCCTGTGAACTGTGGAAGGGTATTCAACCGTCCTCTTATATCAGGGGGTGCTATCTCAGATATATAGGCAGGCACAAGTGTAACAGCCAGACCAGTTCCAAATCCGCCTAGTAGCCTCGCAAAAAGTAAGACGTAAACATTGGGGGACAATAACATTACCAGACCACTAATGAAGAAAAGAACCGATGAAATGATTAGCATTGTACGCCGCCCTAGCCAGTCTGATGCCGGTCCAGAGAATGTTGTTATGAATGTGGCTCCAATGAGCGATGAGGCTGCGATTAGCCCTTCAAATGTTGGTTCACTTTCCAATTCAAATTCCTTTTTGATATAAAGAACAGATCCTGCAACATTTTGTGGGACAAATAGAGAATTAATAGAATTATTAACACTAGAAATAAGTGATTAAACACATAAAACACATAAGATTTATGGTACATGCCTGCAATGACTGAATTATCCCATCCTTGCAACAGGTTCCCAATAGCTGCAGCAACCGCTACGAAAACAGCTCCCCTCATTTTTTTCTTGAGTGACCAAGTACAACTTTCGAAACGCAAAAGAAATTCAGATAACAGATGCAAAATTGCTGACTAAATTTTTTTTCAGATTCACTATTAGAATGAACAAAGATTAGTAGGGTTGTGTTCTCCAATGGTAGTCATCAAACCTGCGTAAAGATGTCGAAAATTATGATTGAAATGAACAGATTTCAGACATGTTTAAACCAATGTAATGCAATTTTTTTCACCAAAAAAACTGTAATGAAATTTGAATTTTGAATAGAATAAGTCAAAAACTGTACGTTTAAAATTTTTCTAAGATGTTAATTGGTGGGTTTTTGAAACTCCAAAAAGCAGTACCTGTTGAAACGTGAAGTTTTAGCCACTTGTGACCGAGGAACTTGATTTTGCAGATCTTTTTGCAATATTTAAACTTGGAATTTGAATTTTGAAGGAAGAAGACAGGGAATATGAGAGTGACAATGATTTACATAAGCTAATGGTTCTACAATTATAACATAATTGGTAAAAAAATTTATGTTCAACAGTTTGGCAAGAGAAAATTACGTAGGAAATGTAATTGTAACAATTTTTACTAATTAATTCTGTAAGAAACAATTTTGTTAATTAATTTACTAAATAGGTAAGTGAGACAGTCAACAGATATGAACGGATGAATATATGCATGAATTTAATATTGGAAATTTACTCTAGCTTCCATTTATATAAACAAATTGGACCATTAGTGAATGGTGCAATTATAGAAGATGTATAAACCCTTTGCACTTGAGGTCCTCTATTTCGATTCTCCTTATCCAATATTGTTTGTATTAAAATGTTATGATTTTTTTTTGGGCAGTGGGGAGGACCGAAGATCTACATAAGAACAAATTTGAAAAGAAATGGACCTAGTTCATCTCAACCCAACATGTTCAAATTGGGAGACTCGGACTTGAGACTTTTTTTTTTAAATTGGGAAAAGAAACCAACAACTAGTTATAAAACGACATCTTGATTAAGCGTTTAGAGTTTATATTAGAAATAAAACCAAATATAGACCTAAATCCATAGTTCGTTTCAAGAGATGACCAGCTAGAATCTCACATATCCAAAGATTATATATACAACAGGACAAATCAAATGTGAATATAACAAAGAACAAAACTCAAAACAACATGATCATCAATTCCTTGACTATCAAGTCAACTTTTCATCAATTTCTGCCTGCTTTGCACCCACAGAAAAGAACTCAGAGATAACTTCTAAGGGCATTCCTTTTGTTTCTGGCACCTTTAAGAAAACAAACACCCAAGAAATGGTGCACACAACAGCATATATAGCAAAAACACCGGCAAGGCCAATCGACGTGAGCATGATAGGCAGTGTGTAAGTCACAATGATATCTCCAATCCAAAATGTCAGGGCACATATGGCAATGCACATGCCACGAACCCGAGTCGGGAAGATCTCCGAGCAAAGGATGTTAGGGATTGGTCCGAACCCCATGACAAAGGTGCAGAAGTAGACCACAACGCTGATGGTAGAAATTGTTGCATTGACAACTGAACCCAAATGGACAAGTTGTCCGAAAATTAGTACTAGGAGGGTGCCAGTTAGTACCGGTAATGTAGTCAGCAACAGCGACCTGCAGCGAAGACAGACGAGTAAGAGATGAAGATAACAGTTAATGGTTTACTTGTGGAGCAAGGGAACTACTATACCTTCTGCCAGAAGTATCCATTAATCTCATGGCAATGCCGATAGACGGAAGCATCAATAGGGTTGTGAGAGCACTTATGAGAATAGATGAAGAGGTGGAACTAAGGCCTAAATCCGATAGGAGAATTGCCACCCCTGCTTGCTCAAGAATTTGGGGAGTGTAATAAAGAACCCCATTTATGCCGGAGAACTGCAAAGATGAGAAAACAATCAAACAATATTCAAAACTCTCAGACGGATTAATTAGGAGTGCCTAGTACATATTACAACATAACTATTTCTACCACATTTACTCAAAAGCATGAATTAGTACCTGCTGAAGAATTTGAATTGCCACCCCGACGAACAATGCACGCTTAACTCCTGGTTCTAAGAGATCCTTCCAAACGGATCCTTCAACAGTGTCCTGGGTCTCAGTCTTTCCTTCTCCGCGATGCTGGCTCAGTTGGTTCCTCTTGGAAATTAGAGAAGGTTGGCTAACCAGAGCAGAAGCTTGAAAATATTCGCCTTCTTGAGCCATTTCAGGAACGCCAGCAACTGAAAGCATTGAGCCTCGTCGAGACTCAAGTGCACCCTCCTGGTGCAGATAGACTCTTTGGTACTCTTCTGTCTTTTTTCCATCTTTGCCAACCTTCTCAGAGTATTTGTAAGCCAATGCCCAGCCACCGCCAATGTCCATACTACTCACAGCTTCACCACTAGTCCCCGGCATGAGGCTGCTATTGCGCCTCATGCCAAAGAAGCTACTGGACTTTCTAGGCATCATGTCATTTACCATACTCGCTGATTTTTGACCTGAGAGCAATGGCCTTCGAACATTGTCATCGAAATCAGCTGCATTTCCATCCCCCTCCAAATCCCAATTCTCCGTCTTGTCTTGGCTTTCAGGCGGCACCACATTTAGCACGCTGCCCATGTTGAGAATGCTGCCCATGTTAGGCAAATTAAGAAGGCTGCGCATACTTCCTGTGTTTTCGGGAAGCAGCTTCTCATGGACACTGCCAAATAGAGTAACAAGTGGATCCACATAAGGCACATTCGGATTCAACAAGCTTCCTTGTCGCGACATCAGGCCAAGATTGGCTTGTCCTGTGACAGATTTTGCAATCATTGAAGCCCTCCCTCCAAGCATTGAAGCCCTCCCATCCTCCGGTCCATACAGCCTTATTTGATCTTTATCTGAAGCCATTTCCTGGCCCTCACCGCCCTCATTGGCCGGGCCAATTATGTACTCTTCCAATGATGCTTCCCCTCCAACTCCAAGTCCCTCAAACAGCAAAGCCATCTCACCTGCATATCAATCAATCCTAAAGAAAATTAAGCATTCAAAAAATCGAAAAGGGAAAACCCCGCTATATTTTTAGACATACGCACAATATCTTCTCCAAAAACATAAGCATTCATAAATTCAAATGCACCACATTATGCACCTGCAACATCTTCCCGTCCGCGTAGTCTCTGCAGAACTTTCTTAGCCTCAGCCATTCTTCCTTTACTAACGAGCCACCGTGGAGACTCAGGCAAGTAAAACACAGTCAATCCAAAATACAGCAAGGAGGGAATAGAAAGAACCCCAAGCATCAATCTCCAACTAGGGGCATCCATCAGTGACATACCAAACACCATGCAGTATGAAAAAAACATCCCTCCAGAACCAGTAAACTGTGGGAGAGTATTAAGTAGCCCTCTGATTTCGGGTGGGGCAGTTTCGGAAATGTAGACAGGGACAAGAGTAACGGCTAGTCCAATCCCAAACCCATCTAGTAGCCTTGCCAATAGAAGAACATAGACATTTGGAGCCCATAGCATTACCAAACCACTGAGAAAATATAAAACTGATGAAATTATCAGCATTGGACGTCTTCCGAGCGAGTCTGAAACTGGCCCTGAGAATGTTGTGATGACAGTGGCACCGATCAAAGACATGGCTACTATTAGCCCTTCGATCGTCGGTTGGCTTTCCAACTTAAATTCCCTTTTGATGTAAAGCACAGCCCCTGCAAATTTGATTTGTAATGTCACAGCTTCCATCATAAACTATAAATCACACAACATAATGCGCCTAGTGTGTGATACATTTTCCGGTAACAAAGAAAACCTATGCCTCACACGACTCACAGTAAATCCAGATACGTGCAATCGTTTGCAAAAGAAATTATTAATCGTGCCTCAAATGAGATCTTAAAGATTTGTTATTTAGATTAGCATACACCCAAGTTCAAATACGCTTTTCTAAAATATATATTAGATTAAAATGTCGCTCAAATAAAATATATATTATTTAAACTGTACCTGCAATGGTTGCATTGTCCCATCCTTGCAACAAGTTTCCTATAGCAGCAGCAATGGCTACAAAAACAGCTCCCCGCATTCTTTCTGCTGCCACAAACAAATAGGAGGACCTTTGAAATCCAGAAGGGAAATCAGCTGAGAGAGAGAAACTCTTGGACTTCGTAGCATCAACCTTTAAATATAATTTTATTAGAAATGAATGCCAAACTTGAATATATATTTGCTTTCTTGGAAAGAAAGAAAGAATTTACCTTTCAAGAAGAGAGAGAAACCATGAAATTAAAGTACATATCTTCTGATCTCAAACCAATGTAATAAGTTGGGGAAAATTTTACAGTGGTGAAATGAAGAGAGAGAGAGAGAGAGAGAGAGAGAGAGGGAGAGAAGTGATCTAAGTAAGTGCTTTTGGGTTTTAACAGTTTCCAACATGTTTGCCTCTTTTGAACCACACACAACATGTAGCCCTCTTCTTGCGCTTGGATAGTGGGCAACTGTTAACTACCTTTTTTTTTTCTTTTTTTTTTCAAATTTCTCCTCTAATACCGGTGATGTAAAGAGTGAAACAATCAATGAGAGCAAAACTCAAATATTAAAAAACTAAATAAAGAAAGTGTTTTGTGTGGTGGTTCAAAATTGGCGTTAAGATTTACTACTGAGAATGGTTTGTATAGTTGTTCAGGTATGTGTTTAGTCTCCTTGGCAAGGACGGGCCAGTATTGGACAGAATTTTCAATTTGCTTGAAATACGGGGACGGTACGTTATATGCTATCATAAAAGTGGAGGAATGTTTTTTTTTTTTTCAAATGTCCCTCCATTTATATAATGACATAGATTAATATTGCATTATGATGAGAGGTTGATAATTGAATTTGGAGTTTACTAATAAATTTTAGTTTTATTGTTAATTTTATCTTGTAGTTAATGGTATTTATGCAATAGGTAAAAAAGACAATTCACATGTAAAATTTAAGTTAGGTGTATAATGAGGTTGTACTGGTTCGAATAAAACGTTCCAAATATTAAAAATAAGCACGTATTGAACAAATCTAAAACAAATCTTAAACCAAATACAGTGCATTAAAACATAATCCATCCCTGATTTTGGGCACATTGTTTTTTCCAATACTGTTATCTGTAAAACCACCGTCCTCACCTATAAAATAACTCACGACTGAGTTGGTATGCACACAATTGCAATCCAGTCATATATCATTTTATAATTGGGAGTTTTAACGAAAAGTTTCCGGTATAATTCACTTTAACGAAAAACCACATTTTTATACTAAAAATTCAATCCTGATACTATTCACTTTACCCTTTATTTTATCTTTATCATTAAAACTCAAAATTTTCAAGTCTCTTTTATTAACTTTCCTTTTATAATTCCTTTAAGTGTTGATTCTTATTTTGAAAATGATCGAGGAGATCTATGAGGCATTTGAAGGCCGAGATGAGAACAAAGATGTTAATTTTATAGAGTCATACATGATGTGAAACCAAATCGAATCGATGATTTACCAGAGGTATACATTCCTAACATTTCATCTATCCAATCTTTCATTTTTTTTATAAACCAACATTCTTTATTATCCTTGGTTTTATGTTCTTTTATTATAAGTGACATTTTTTAATAAACGATAGTATTTACACTGAGGGAGTGAGCTAAACCTCATAATGGAAAAAAAATATCACTAGACCGTAGTACTAAGTAATGACATTTGTTTTTTTTTTTTTTTATGTAAATCAATTATACTTGAAAATAGTTAACCTTTATTGTTTTAAAAACTTCAAATACTGTTTATGAATTTCAACGTTGAAGAAATTTACCATCTCATATCTTTAGTTTCTATTATAAATGGTTCTAAGATTGATTCACCTCTTTATTTTGGTCATTTAATTTCAAAATGAATAAATATTGTCCATGAGATTTGATCTAGCACATCAATGTAATCCATGCCGTCTAATTTTATCAAATCTTCTGTTAATGTGCACATAAACAGGTTTTAGCAACCTACTGGGCTTCTACTATTCTTAAAGCAACTCCACCCCAACCATCTCCAACTCTTGGACTAAAACCTAAAATTTTTAGCCTAGAAACTGTTTTTCTGCTCAAACTCTTCTGGCCTAAATTTTTTAGCCTGAGTTATTAAAGAATAAATTTAGACTAATTTTTTTCTTTTAAAGTAATTTAAAAAAAATTATGTACACTATCATAATTTAATTTTATGAACATTTTAACCTAAAAATATTTAAATTTCGATAAATATTAAAAAAAATTACTAAATTTGGGTGAATTTTGAGTTAAATAATTTTTGAAATTATTTTAACTGTTAGATTTAAATTTGGGCCGTTAGATTTTTTTTTTACCGTTATATTTGATTATATTTGATTTCAACCGTTGGATTCAATAAATCCTGGAAGACATGCCCATGTGGGTGGGGTCCCGTTGGTGGTGCTCACACCATTTTCTGGGCTAAATTCCGGGGGAAATTTGGCTTTTGTTTGACTTTTAGCTTTTAGCCCACATATTTAGCATAGATTAGGTTAGATTTGGGAAGGGAGGAATAAAACCTAAAAAATAACATTTAGTCCAAGATTGTGTTTGATCTGAGAACGATAATAGCTCAAGCTATTGGGCAATTGGCAATTATTGTCTTAGTAAACATTAATGACTTGAGTACATCGTCACTCAGTAAAAAAAATTGCCCGTGCAGTAATTTCATTTTGCTTTTTCCTTTTTTTTTTTTTTTCCATTATTCTTTCTTCGCTCTTCCTAGAAACCCAGTAAAACCATCTCCAATGGTGGCTTATAACCTAAATTTTCCCTTCCCCCCCCCCCCCCCCAAAAATCCACTCCAACCCAAAACCTAAACCAAACCTAAAACCTAAAACTTAAAATGAACCCAAATACTAGTCACAAATTTAGCCCACAAATTGAAGTGGGACCCACGGATGAGAGTGAAAAGTGGGCTGTGAAGCCCACACCCCAAAACCCAATCTTCCTCACGCGCATGAACAGTGCAGCTGAAGCCCACCCACATGGTTTGTCCCATCTGCTATCAGTTTTACTGTAGCCCAGCGACTACTTTTCTTCATACAACGGCTCCATTTAAATGGGCTGTTGGTTAATCCAACGGTCTAGGTTCAAATTATTTTTTTTAAGTTTTATATTTATATATTTATTGAATCCAACGGCTTAGATCGAATATAATCAAATGTAACGGTAAAAAAAAAAAGATCTAACGGTCCAAATTTAAATCCAACAGCTAAAATTATTTAAAAAATTATTTAACTTAAAATTCAACCAAAAACTCTATAAATACCTATGTATTTGTTCAAACATCCACACAAAACTCACTTTTCTCCTACAATTCTTCCAATTTTTCTTTCTACCATTTCTTCTCATTTCCAAAATTTTTGAGATGGCAAAAGAGCATATTAGAGGTCGTAATTAGACCTTTGACGAAGATATTGCTTTATGTTTGGCATGGATTTCTGTTAGCGAAGATGGTGTCGTCGGCACCAATCAAAATAGAAAGGTTTTGTGGGGTGAAATCATTGATAAGTTCCATGAAAACTCCAACGCCGGTCGAAGGGAAGTTGGTGGTGTTTATGATCGGTGGAAGATTATCAACAAAGCGTGCACTTTGTGGAAGGGAAGCTTGGAGAGAGCCATGGTTGACATGCCTAGTAGAAGGGGCACCTCAGAAATTGTGAGTTTTTTTGTTGATATTTTAGTTGTCATGTACATAATAGTATTTTGCAACTAATTGTTTTTATGTATTTGTTGCATAGAGTGACAAAGCAATGGCAATTTACAAGATAAGAACTACACCAAAAAATCAAGCTTTTAAGTTGCATCATGCTTGGAATATCCTCAAGGATTGTCCGAGGTGGGGAACCGATGCGAATCAACAATGTGGAAGATTATTTCATAATGAAGCCCCACCCCCAAATGATGTCAATGAAGGTGTGAATTTTGCCGACAATGAAGGTGTCGACCAAATGAGCCCAACTTCTTCTTTTCCAAGACCCCCAGGTAGAGATAAGCAAAAGGAAGCAAAGAGAAAAGGGAAGTCCCAAGATTCGATACGTGCACAATTTGCTAGCGAAATGGCAAGAATGAACGGAAACCAGTGCCATCGGCAAGAAGAATCGGCCCAAATGTTTTTGGCCATGAAGGAAGAAAGGGATAAGGAGCAAGAAAGGTACGAAACTAATTTGATAATGGAGGACCTCGATAAATACACTCCAGAGAGGAAGAAATACTTACGTGGTAAACAAAAGGAAATTTTACGAAGAAATGCCACAAGGAGTATATTTCAAGATGATGATTCATCTCAAGACTATCACCCAAGTCCATCACCAAGTCAAGATGATGGATATCATTATTAAATTTATATAGTCTATGAGTTTTCGATTGTATTAAGTTTATGTGGTTTATTAATTGTCTTTTTTTCTTTTTTTTAGTTTATGTGGTTTATCATGATTTTCATGTATTGATTTAGTGATCTTTCAAAATTTATCGGAATTTAAATATTTTTAGGTTTAAATGTTCATAAAATTAATTTAAGATAGTCTTTTAAAGTTAATTTAAAAAAAAAATAGCCTTAATTCATTTTTTTGATAATCTGGGACTAAAATTTTAGGCCAGAATGGTTGGAGTAGAAAAACTGTTTCTGGGCTAAAACCTAAATTTTTTGGGCTAAATATTTTTAGGTTATAGATCACCATTGGAGATGGTCTAAGTTCAGTATCCGTCCCCTCCATATCCCTTCCCAGTAGAAATTTTCGTTTTATTTTTTTTTTGTCAATTGAACCCTCGTTTCCTTCGACCTTCTTCCTCCGCATTTCTCAAAATTCTCAGCCTATTTGATTTCCTCCAAAATTATAAGCCGCTGCTTTAGAGCCAAATCAAAACCCAAGACTCCACCTCTTCCACTGCCTCGACTGCGCAAGGCCAGAACGCCGTCAAGGTTTACCTCCATGTCGGCTGCAACACTCCCGAGACCAAGTGGATCGTCTTCGAGAAGACCGCCTCATCCCCCGACCACCGTCTCCTGCTGTTGAATCCTGACTTGCAAATTTTTTTTTGTCATGAAACATTAGCATGACGTCATATAGCCTCAAGCGCAAAGGCAGGCGAGAATAGCCTGATTGCTGAGTCTGGGGGAGTAAGACCCACTGATTTGGGTGGGCTGGAGCTGTTTTTGTTGGAGTAAGGGGATTGAATCATCCATTGCAAGAGCAAGTGGAAGGGATGAAGTTGCTCTTAGGCGGACATGCTTGGAATTGTGGTCGAAGTGGTATGGATAGCTTGCCATAAAAGGGGTCTAAAGTTGGTTGTACGTATGTAATTTTTTTTTTTTTTTTTTCAACATAAACTTCAGAAAATGTAAAGAGATATGAACCTAAGGAGAAAAACTTGTGTGGGGCTTGTCTTGCCACTGAATTTTGCTGTGTGGCACTACAATCCAATCAAAACTCACCGCATGACAATTCTACAATATAAAACTTTTATTACTTTTTTATATTTAAAGCTCTCATAATTATTTTTTCTATGAGATTAATCTAATGTTTTTTTTTCCCTACTCGTGTCTTCCTTTCCTTTCTTCATAAGAATATGATAAAAAAAAATTAAGCCATTCAAATTTTCTTCCCAAGTCCTTTCTATTGCTGGGAAAAAGGAAAATGGAGATGGAAGTTTGTTCCTTTTTCCTTTGTTGTGTAATATTTTTCAAAATCTATTTTTCCTTTTTTACTTTTCACCTTCCTCAATGTATATATAAAAATATAGTTTTCTTCAGGTACGTGAACTCACCTTGTATCAACAGCCGGTTTTGGTCACTGGGTTTCCAACATTTGCAATCTTAATTACTGTAGTAAGTTTTGTGTTTAAAATATCAAAACGTTCATTATTATTTATAATATTGTTAAAAATATATAATTAAATTTTAAATGAACGAACAACTCTTGTAAAAATACAGCTTTTGTAAAATATGAAATATGTGTTGGATTTTTTTTTTCCCATTTCATGATAGTGGGAGAAGATGACTTAATTGTTTTTTTCCCATATTCATATGAAGAAAGGAAAGATAGAGTGGGGAAGAAGACAGTAGAGAAAATTTGGGAAGAAAACAGAGAGAGAGGAGAAGAGAAAAAAAAAAAACCAATAAATTATTCTTATGGTGTATATTAATTAGTAAGAAATTTTTTTATAAGAGCTTTAAATTTAAAAATAAAAGATTATATTTAGACTTACCATGTGGTGAATTTTGATTGGATTGTAATGCCACTCAATAAAATCCAATGGCACGCCAAGCCCCACACAAGTTTTTCTCGAACCTAAGAGCCCAATAAATTGGCTTAAGGTGTCTGTTCAATTGAGATTTTGAAATACTTTAATGAATTAATATATTTATGGATTTTGATGGACTTATTGATTTCTAGAGATTTTATATAACTTTTGAGTGAATATCTCAAATTCTCAAATGGATATGATTTGAGAATGATTAGATACACTATGAAATATCTCAAATTCTCTAGAATTTCCTTAAATTTTTAAAACTCTTTAAAAGTAATTTATAATTTAATACATCTGAAATGTTATAAATTCCTCTATACCATATCTGCCCGAATTGCTTCAATCGGTAGAGTGAATGCCTTAATCGAAATAAGATTGAAAACAAGAAAAGGATTTGTGACACAAATGGGCATAATGTACAACAAAATTTGGATTTTGACCTATTTCATAAAATATGGCTGTAACTGAAGCCCAAAACCAATTGGGCATATTATATAAGTTTTGGGGTTCAATGGCCTATTTTGAGCGAGCCCAAGTTAAAAAAAAAAAATTTAGATTTATGACACAAATGGGCATAATGTACAACAAAATTTGGATTTGTACCTATTTTCATAAAATAAAAAGTTTGTAACTGAAGCCCAGAACAGATTTGGGCCAATTTTCATAAAAATAAAAAGGGCCTGTAAATGAAGACCAGAACCGAATTGGGCATTTTTCATAGCAAACCGACCCAAACCCGTCAGGTTTGGTATTAATTCAGCATACTCTCGTGCCGAACCGAACCGTACCGAGTTAATTCGTTTTCGGTTTTGGTAGCAGCCCTGTACCAATCCGTACAAAATTGAGCCTATGCCTACTTCTAAACAAGTATATACGTACATAAAAGAAATTATAGTATAGTGAATGTGCAAAAGATAAAATTCAAAAAATTAAAAAAAAAAAAGATAAAACTTTGTGGAATTTGTTTTCTTGTATATATCTCTTCTTTCAGCAGCTAGAAATGTCAGTATATACTGTATATTATAATTTCTAGCAAATGGTCCAATCATGGAATTAGCATTTGTGGAATCTGTATACATGGAGATAACTTCAGATGAAGTATGATTATACGGTCCAGACACGACTCGAAGTTCTTCTGTTGATCCCAGAGTTCTTTTTCGACGGCCAGACAACTCTATATCCAAGCAATGTTTGAGCTGAGACGATACAACAACATCCATTGTCGCTCTATGTTGGGAGGTGGAGGCTGTGCATGCCATTCCCATTTCTATTGATGTATATATAACTTCTGCGTTCATGACATAACAACTATGTCGGCCATTTAATAATGTGTGGACTGGTGCACCAAGTAACGTGCCGGTACGTGTAGCTGTTATACTAAAAAAAACTCTTAAGGGAACCAAGTATATGCATGAATCTGTGCCCGCCATAAGATAAGGAAGAACTAGGCTTTTTTGCTCTCTATTTCTGTAGAACTCAAAGGATCATGAGTGGACCTTTGATGAGAACAAGAGGTTTGGAGCTGTTCTTATAGATCTGATCATTGACGACGATACCCCGGACTTCTTTGAAGAACTACGCTCAAGAGTTGCTGGTGAGTACTGATGAGCAAGATGAGAAACACTTGGAAGCATTGCTTCAGGACATTTTGATGATCGAATCGGGTCTTATAACGTACGGTACCTGAGTACGAGGCTAGCATCAAAAGAAAAGTTAGAGAGAAACCAATATTTAGAAGGAAAGGTAGTAAATGGACCGAGAAAGAATAGGTTGACAGTCTGTTAATATATATTTTAATTTGGGAGATATAGGACGAAAACACATTGCATAACACATTGCCATGCTCAAAAGTACTTCCTCCGCCATAATCACAGTTCTGCAGAATATCCCATCAAAATGCTTACGGTGACTGATGATCATCATTCCACCTCCAATGTCGAATTATTGACAGCATTGGCTAATAGCCATTCTGTCACTAAAAAACTCTCAGCAGTTTTAATAACATTTGACTGTCACTAAAGATTGAAGAAATAAATTTCTTGCAGTATGTTTTTATCTAATTTTTTCTTTAGTTAATTCCTCTTTTGTCCATCAACAAATTAGCTAGATGACCTTCTAGTCCTAATTTTACAACGAGACAATTACACCGCTATTGGTGTTACAAATTCACCCAATTTGACACGTGCATAAATTTTTTTTTAATATTAAATGTTAGTTTCATGACATATCAACGTAATTATTTATCCATATTATAACGCGTTGATTAATAATACTGCTTGACGTGTGTTCGTTGAGCTCAAAATTTCTCCTGGTCATGGATCTTCAAACTGTTACATTCGTAATGAAGAGAGTACAATCAAGTAGGTCACTCTATACTTCCGCACATCAGCGTTACGAGCCCAATCGGGGCCATACTCCTCAAGCGTTGTCGTTTTGTTCACCTTGCTAATTATATTTAGGGTAAAATGCGGTTTAATCCTCTAAATTATTACTCCAGTTGAAATTGACACCCTGAATTATTTTTTTGATAAATTAACCCTCTGAAATATTTAAAATCAGTCAATTAACTCATTGCCACTAGATTCCGTCCATCATTCCGTCAAATTCAAAGGCAAATTAGTCATTTCATCATCAATTCATACTAGTCAATGATAACTACCAATAAAATTATGACACATAAACACAAAATAATGTGTAAAACATATAACATAATAAGAAAACATTAAAAATAAATAAAAACCGAACGTTTACATATAGGACAATTTCACATTGTCATTACACATTATCTTGTGTTCATATGCCATAAATTTATTGGTGGTTATAGTTGATAAGTAAGAATTGATGATAGAAAGACTAATTTATTCTTGAATTTGACGAAATAATGGATAGAATCTACAGACAAGGGGTTAAATGGTAATAATTCAAGGTGAATTTGACGAAAATAGTTCAGGAGGTCAATTTCAACTGGGGTAATAATTCAAGGGGTCAAATAGCAGTTTACCCTTATATTTATCATGTGTACTAATGGCACACCATGTGGCACAATTCTTGTCCGCGACAATAATGTTAAACATGTAAGATGGTCTTACTGCAATCGAGTCTGAATTTTCTTATTTGTAAATTAAAATTGTTTTATTTGTCTTGTAAAAAAAAATATTTTTTTTCTTTTTTTTTAGTAGGCGAGTTATTTGTCTCTAAATTTTAATTGATTTGGCTATTCATATCAAATGTCACTGGTGTGAAATTGATGTATATTTAAGTGATAAGAAAAAATAATCTAGTGGCAAACCAATTTCCATTTCACCTATTACTTGTCATATTTCCGAGAAGCTATGTTTGGATCGCATATTTACAAATACCAATGTACTTAGTTAGTGTTGACCCTAAAAACTACCAAGCCTACTTGGCGCGCAGGCTGAGTAACTAATAAGCTAACTACGTCTTTCAGTTAAATGCAGGGCGTGTCAACTCGTCGGCTGAGCTCAGCCGAGGAGTAAAATTTGTTGATGTTGCGTTGAGCGCGTTGCTGACTTCTTTATCTTGCGACTGCGGCCGAGGAAGGAACAAATCTCGGCCTTTGGATTCTCGAGCCTAAAGACAAGGCTGCTAGTTCTGCGAAGTTCACAAATCGTCGGTGCCGGATTCGATCACAGTGATTATATTCGTAAGAGTATAAGCATGTTAAATCAACACCAGACTGTACGGACATAAGTATTCAAAGGTGATGTATGTCTTGATGGTGAATGTGGTTTGGCTGTCAGAATGCCGAACTCTGAAACTCACTTGTGAGTATCCAATCATAAAATCATTCGGTGTTCAATACGCCGAATGTTGTAACTCGTAACACCTTACTTCGCCGAGAAGGTTAATAAGATGACCTCTGCCAATAAGGATTCAAAAATCCTTCTCGACCGAGACTTGGATAAGTAACCAGTCGGCCTTGACGCAATGCTGTTTATCCACACTGAAGGTGCTCTTCGGTCGGTTGATTCTACGGCAATAGTGCTGTTTATCCAAACTGAAGGTGTTTGCCGGTTGCCTTCACAGTGATGGTTATCCAAACTGAAGATGTGTCGGCGAGAAAAAGAAAATAAAAAATCTCAAGATGTTTGAGAGGTTTTGCGCAGGGCAATTGTGTGTTGAATTGGAGGTCCTTTTTGTTGTTACCACTGCCTCTATTTATAGATTTTGTAATGCTCAGCCACTGAAATAAAGTATTCCAGTTGCATTATAACTCTCAACGTCTATATATTGTGATAAAGAACATTTTTTATAATATCCCTCAAAGTCAAGATTCCTCGGGTCAATGTCGTGTGCTCCTTTCATCTTTGCAGAACACCAATCTAATCCAAAGATTGGTTATAATATTTAAATGTCGTGGATCTCTGTCATCCAAATTCCATGTACCAATGACATTCCAATTTGCATCATTATCCTGACTGCACTGTTATCCCAAAACCATGCATCTTGACTATTCAAACCTCATCTTAATGCACCATCACCATGTTGCTGCTCAATTTGATAATAGGAGTCCCAATTCCATTTGAATTATACTGCTTGCTCGGAAACTTACTTTGCATCTTATTATCTCGTATAAGAAAATATCAAGATAATTTGTTAAACGATAATTATTATGATAAAAATCTGTTGACCCTAAAAAACTACCAAACCTACGTGGCACGCAGGCCGAGTAACTAATAAGCTAACTACGTCATTCGGTTGAATGCGGGGCGTGCCAACTCGTCGGCCGAGGAGTAAAATTTGTTGATGTTGCGTTAAGCGTGTTGCTGACTTCTTAATCTTGCGACTGCGGCCGAGGAAGGAACAAATCTCAGCTTTTGGATTCTAGAGCATGAAGACAAGGCTGCTAATTCTACGAAGTTCACAAATCGTCGGCGCTGGATTCGGTCACAGTGATTATATTCGTAAGAGTATAAGCACGTCGAATCGACACCAGACTATACGGACACAAGTATTCAAAGGTGATGTATGTCTTGATGGTGAATGTGGTTCGGCCGTCAGAATGCCGAACTCTGAAACTCACTTGTGAGTATCCAATCATAAAATCACTCGGTGTTCAGTACGCCGAATGTCGTAATTCGTAACACCTTATTTCACCGAGAAGGCTAATAAGATGACCTCTGCCAATAAGGATTCGAAAACCCTTCTCGACCGAGACTTGGATAGGTAACCAATCGGCCTCGATGCAGTGCTGTTTATCCAAACTGAAGGTGCTCCTTGGTCAGTTGATTTTGCGGCAACAGTGCTGTTTATCTAAACTGAAGGTGTTCGCCGGTTGCCTTCACAGTGCTGTTTATTCATACTGAAGATGTGTCGGCGGGAAAAAGAAAATAAAAAAATCTCAAAATGTTTGAGAGGTTTTACGCATGGCAGTTGTGTGTTGAATTGGAGGTCCTTTTCCCCGTTGCCACTGCATCTGTATTTATAAGGACGAGTATTTGGTTCTATATGTGTTTCTCGCAAAACATCCGTAGCTGGCCACAATTTGAATCTCTCGAAGATAAGCACTTCATAAAAACTCTTGATAACCATCCCATTTAGCCGTTTAACAGTGACCCATCCTCATTGGCTATTTGCTATTGGATTTGATGGAATCAGACCAATTTGCATGCACATGAAACTCTTTCTATAGCATCCTAAGGAACCATGCAATGTTAGGGCCCATGTTTGCGTCCAAGTGCATGCATTGCCAAAATTGAAACACTTTAGCCCCTGCCCCTGAAGAATATGCTAATTATTAGCATAAATTTATGTGCTACTAATCATTCCAACTCGGAATATGCCGCATCATTATCTTTTTGTGATCATCAGATATCACCATTAACCAAAAGATAACCTTCATGCACGGTTAACCGACTCCAAGCATACGTCAAAATGCCGAGAATCCCAAATCAAATTGAACTGCATGCTCACTTCCAAGTTGGAGATAAAATTTGCATCCTATTTATCCCGTATAAGAAAATTTGAAGATAATTCATATTAAAAGATAAATATTATGATAAAAACCATAGTATTATCCTTTAACAATAACGAAATTATCTTCACTTTTCCATCCAACGGTTGGGAGCTATGTTCACTCAATGGCCTTGATTGCACAGGCCGATGATGTAATTTTGGGTCCAAACAAAATCATAATATTATCTTTCAATAATAACAAAATTATCTTCACTTTTCATCCGACGGTTGAGAGCTATGCTCACTCAATGACCTTGATTGCACGGGCCGATGGTGTAAATTTGGGTCCAAACAGTTAGAAATAAACTACATAATATTATTAGGTTAAGAGTTTGGAGATACACCATACGATCCAAAACAAAATTTGAGAAAAACTTTTTTCACGTAGTCATTAGCAAATCTCTCTACTGCATTTCATCTGCTCATTTTAAATCTCTTTATTTAATTTTTAGTTGTCAATTTCTAATTAATTTACTCTAAATCCCGCACGAAACATGGCAAAATTATGACTTTATATTTGAAACGATTGACATTGAAATTAACTTGTTATTTGAGATTATAACTCATTAGTGCTCTGTCGTATCAAGATAAATACACGTAGGCAATGACAAGTATTATATGAAAGAAGATTGGGATTTGTAGTGCTTTACATATTTATTTATTCAACAGGATCCTCTTCAGATCTTTTTGATGAGGATCTTTGGGATTCGTAAATCGTGTTCGTTCATCGTACATCGTACAGTCATTTTTTGTCATTTTCTGTTTGCATTTAATTTTAAATAAAATTATTTAAAATAATTTCTGATCGCATGATATACGATGAACGGATATAATTCACGTATTCTTGAAATCATCACAAAGAAAATCCAAGATCAAGATTCTTTATTTATTTATTTATTTATCATGATTCTCGTGTTACAACGGCATTGACATTTGACAGTCACCAAACAAATATAGAGAGTTAGCCACGAACGCAATGCAAGAAAAGTTTACAATTTCTCACGTGAAGAAAAACCCACCCAAATAATGTTTTAATATTTTCCAGTCAATTGTATTTGGAGCCACATCCATTTCCTTTTGACTTCGATAAATGCCAAGGGACTCCGCAAAAATGAATTTTCAGGGACTTTCTGATACATAATACTTCACAATTTAAAATTAATTTTTATGCTAATATTAAAAAATATTGTACAAAATATGTGAGGTAACAGATACTCCATGAAGAGTCTCATTTTAAAAGACTCCCTTTAGCATTTCTTTTTTGACTTTTGTTTTGTGTATGATTCAAGAGAGGCAAAGACATATCAAAACACGAGCTCCTAAGATTAGTTAATCCATCTAGTTCGAAATCCGAACCGTTAAAATTTGATCCAACGGCTACAGTTATTATCACTTTTAAAGGGGCCTCTTATTTGTAGCCGTTAAATCAAATTTCAACAGCCCGGATTCCGAACTAGGTGAATTAGGTGGAAGGGGATCTGGAGAAGATCTGTATGTGTGACAAGCAAACAGTTTCACTAATGAAGGGGCGTTTCGTTTCACTTGGTTATGCATTCGGAGTAACGAATGCTCCTTCTACGTTCTGCACCTTCACACAATGAGCTATTTTAGCATACGCTACTCATAAGTGACTGGTAGGCATAGACTCCATTGTAGACGTATATACACTCAGGGATTGGCTATAATGGGTTGGTAAGAAGAGTCGTAGAGCGCACGGTATGATACAACCTACTCCAAATTACCAAAAGTCCATACTAAATTTCTCAGATCTAGCCTACTTCTAAACCACTGTCCTCCTACCTAGATGGCTCGACCCACATCAAATTTAGCGGCCAAGTATGGACCTGATTGTAAATTTAAACCCAATCAAATCGGTAAATGATCTTTCAAATTTCGTAGTGCGTGGACGATTATTCCTAGCATAATCAATATCACCTTATAAATTACACATCATTAATCACATCAAACAATATATCTTGTATAATTCAATTGATATAATCATATAGTTTGATTTCACATGGGCAGAGAGCCCAATGCTGGCCAAAAAACTCAGTCGAATTTAATACTGCCCTTCACATATGCTTAGGTTTGGGCGCAGGATGCTCTTGTTCCCTATTTCTCAACCCCCCCCAACATGCATGCCTCGCCACCTCATCCAGGGGTCCTGTAAATTTGACAAATGCCAGATTGATATATATTTTTTGTCCGAAATGCCAACCACCTGAAATCTACTGGGCCACCACCGCCGCTACACCCACCGGTCTTTTTCATCGCTGGTAGGGCCGGTCTCAAGGAAGTCAGGGTCCCAGGAATGGGGAGGTCTTGAATGTACCTTCCTGGAAGCTAGGGTCTGTATTTTTCAATTCAACCCATGAAAGATGCGCTGTAAAGGAGTGAGGGGGGCATGTGATGGAGCTGAATCAGCTGGTGGTGATATGATCATAGCTGGAACGGGAAGATTAACAATAGAAAATTTCTGGTGTAACCGTCACACAGCCCTGGTATTACCAATCACTCATGTTATAGCACGTGTCAAGTCGTCCACTCTTCTCATAACTATAACCGTAAGGCGTTGACTGCCACACCAAACAATTTCTAGAAAGAAAAAAAAAAAAAAAATACAGGTCTCCCCAAAGTTGACCATGGAAGGGGCTGACCGGAAGGTTAAGGAAGTTGCAGATCTGATGACTGGAAGGTTAAGGGAGTTGCTGATCTCATAATTACCCTAAAATCTCAAGATTTTCTAACCATGCGACTCTCAACAGTATGCAATACACTACAGTAAGTTTTGAAAATAACCAACAAGCTATTGGGAGCAAAGTCAGATATAATCTGAGTTGCAATCATAAAGAAGAGTCTTCTGCTCAGATATAATCTGTGGAGAGCAATTGGGAGCAAAGTCAACAAGCTATTAAGTATTAAGCAACAATCAGGCATCTATCCGGATTTGGGTCAAGATCCTCCATCCTACAGATAAGATCAAGACTTTCGGTACCCAGATCACGTCGAAAGTCAGAATCTGAATATTTTTACTAAATCAGCAACAATGGAGTAAACATAAGATGCTAGATTCTATTTGAGTGGAAACAAATTCAATTACAAGTGGTAGAAAGGATACACATACGGAGACATCATGAACAATGGATTGGAGGTGATTTACAGAGTAAAAGTTTTTTCGTTTCTCCTATATGCCGGCTGAATTGTACACCTCATTTTGACTCAAAGATAACAGAAATACAGATGGATCAAAAGATAAAATTGTAACAAAAACAAATAAAAAACAGATATACAATTTTGGTATTGAAGAGTCAATGGAACGATTTGGAAACCCACCATCTTAGTTGATGTTGATTCGTAGTCTCTTTTCTCATCTAGCCTGCTAACAGCTGGTATTCCTGTTTGAAAGAAATAAGAAAGGTATGTGAGTGGCACAAAAATGTGACAGAAAACCTAATCAAATCATCCCTAGTAGTACTCGTTACATATATGTGGAGGTAAAATGCATGAATTCTACTTTTCCGGCTCATAAGTAAATTCGCCAAGATATTGTTTTGGTAACTTACTCGATAGAAATTTTCACATCTCTAGTCAGGGATTCAGTGATTAATCAGGCTTTTACATAATCTTCACCATTGCGCTTCCTTTTGTTTGACCTCGAGAAGCAGCAGATTTGAGCCCAAGTCTTTTTCTGCTTAACAGGTTGTGCTTTAACATCTCTTTTTACGACCAGCTCAGCCATGTATTGAACAACAGCCTAAGATGCATCATGGGAGCACAGTTAGCCTTGAGATAGAAGTTACAAACCTATTGGATAAAGAAGTCAAAACAACAGAAGAAACTTACTTGCGCCCCCTTTTCAGCTATGTGTCTTGGTGGGACTTCAAGAGGGTTTTCTTCAACACGTAGAACACGTAGTCGAGTGAGCATCCTGAAAGAGTCTGGGAGAACCCGTATCTGGTTGTTGCTGATATCCAACTCTTCAAGCATCTCGAGGTTCCCAATAGACCTTGGCAGGGATCGCAGATCAGCAAAATTGTTTCCAATGTTCATCTTAACAAGTGAGGTGGCAAAACACAAGTTCTCAGGCACAGACTCAAGCTCATTGAAACTCACATCCAGCTCCCTCAGACTCAATAGAGACGACACGGTTGTGGGCAACTGTTTGATGTTATTGTAACGCACGGACAAAACCTCCAAGCTCTCAATCTTTCCCACAGCTTCAGGAAGTGCTTTAAGCCGGTTATAATCTGCACGCAGCTCTTTGAGTGAGGTACAATGACCAATAGTATGAGGAATTTCGTCAATATCATTGGTCTCAACATTCAATGTCTTGAGGCTAGCAAGGGATCCAATTGTGTCAGGAAGCACAGCGAGCCTGTTTGAGCTCAAATCGAGCTCTTCAAGAAGCACCAATCGGCCAAAGGTAGCCGGCAGAGCAGTCAAGTCGTTTGCTCTAAGGTCTAGTGAGACAAGGCTAAGAAGATCTCCGATAGTGTCGGGCAGCTGAGCAATCCTGTTTGAGTGCAAATCCAATTTGGTCAAGGAGGAAAGACCTCCAATGGTGGTTGGGAGGACCAGAATCCGGTTTTCGGACAAATCAAGGGAGACCAATCTAGAAAGCTTTCCTATCGAGTCAGGCAGCCATTCGATTTGATCCATCAACTTGTTCCGAAGATTAACATCCTTAGTGCCTTTATTTGCGAACACTTCAATTAAACTCGCCAACTTTATTAGACTCAATTTTTCACCCTCTTGACCTATAGAACCCAACACACAAACGATCAATCAAACAAACGAAACCCACATTACCCAATAACGCAAAGAGCCCGAGAAACAATTCAAACCAATAAATCAATAAACGATTCAAACCTATAAATCAATAAAAATACGATAAATTTATAGTGTATCGAAAACCCACCTCCAACTCCACCTCCTCCGGTTGAATTGAGAGCGGAAACCGACCTCAGAGACGAATCCACTATCTGGGGAGTTGCAGAAACAGCAGGTCCAGCCCCAATTCCATCCAAGTAGAATGCTTTCTTGGGCTTGCTGACCACGAAACTGTCATCTCTGCTGACTCTGGCTGAAGCAGTTTTAGCAACACCTCCCCTGTCAGTGTTGAACACATACGCAGCAGCAGAACCAGAAGAAGAAGGAGAGGGCCTGTGAGGAAGAACCCCAGAAACGGAATTCGACTTCGAACTCAAATTCACCGCCGCCGCCGAAGAGGAAGAAGTGGAATTGGGAGAGGAGACGCAAGTGGAGGCTCTCTGAATCAAATCGTCGAACAGATTATGTAGGTTCTCAAGATCGAGCAACTTATGGGCCTCCCGCATCTCCTCCTTGCCGTTGAAGTAGACCAAATTCCTCTGCATCTCCTGCAGCACCATGAACAGCTCCTCCGGAACTTGCAAGCTCTTGGTCTGCCTGGCAATGGCGTCGAGCCTGGCCTGCTCCGCCATCTCCACATTCCGAACCAGCGTCACCGCCGCTTCCACCTCATCGACGGCCGGCCTCGGCGGCAAAGATCTGTGAATTCTCATGATCTCTTGCACCACTTGGTCCACTGACTCAAACGCCGTCGTTTCCATTTTCCTCCGCTGCACACAAAAACAAAATCAAATTTTGATTTTTGGGTGTGAAAGTGTGAGTGGAGGAGGAGAGTGGTGGGTGTGGAGAGTAGAGAGGTGGGGGTCGTTATGGAATTTGGACGCAAGAAATCAAGACACTCTTGCGTCGTCCTCTCACAAATCCAGCTATTTCCATGCGCACTCTCTTCTTTCTCTCTCTCAATCTTTTTGTGGCTGAATTTTTATTTATTTTAACTTTATACTAGCCATCATGTACGCGCTCACGTGTGCATAACACATTTTTTAAATGACGGTACGTTACACGTGACTTACACATTTTAAATGTATTTATATGCATAAATTGACAAAAAGAAAGTCGAATATTTAAAGTAAATGAATAATAAATAATATTTAATAAACAATTGATTGAATCATATTATTGCTAGCCTATTGTGAAGCTAAGATCACCCCTAAAAAAAATCATTTAATAATTAATTTAATCACATTATTATCCGTGTGCGAAAGACATTTTTTATAAAAAAAATATATTTAATAAACAATTGATTGAATCACATTATTGTTAGCATATTGTAAGGTACTAATTTTTTTTTTTTTATAAAATGAACTTTACTAATTTATCACCGGCACTATGCACCACTACAAATGTTTTGAACAAAATATTCATTATTTTTTATTATATTTTTATTTCCCCTTCACGTGGGCACCATAAACTTTCACTCATCATTCCATTTTTTTTATTCTTTTCTCTTTTGCCACTTATATTATATTATATTTTATGATGACCAAATTATCAAATTACCATTGCATTATTTGATATATTATATTGAGTTGCTTTTAGATTTTTTTTTGGTTGAGGGGCAATTTTATCCTAATGTTTTTTGTCGAAGTCGTGACCACAAATTGGGGCTCTGCCTTTATATATAAGAGATGTAATAAAAGGGGAAAGGAAAAATGGTGGTGCTACCGCCATACTCATTTTACCTCACATACACATTTTTAATTTTATATCATCAAATCGAATGAAATGAAACGACTACGGGACAGAGGTTCAGGGCTGAAGGAGTAGATGAAGACCTATGAATACTGTGAAAGAGACTCTAAGAAAAGACTTAGGGCTTGTTTGTATGTGCTTTTAAAATAGCTAAAAAGGCTTTTAGAGAAAATGTTTTTGGGTACCAAAAACACTTTAAGTGCTTTCTGCAATAAGCAATAATTATGTGCTTCTTACAGGAAACACTTTAAGTGATTTTTCAAGATTTACTTGCATTTTTACTAAGGATTGGTTCCAAAAACATTTTCACTAAAAGCGTTTTCAGTTATTTTAAAAGCACATCCAAATGAGCTCTTAGAGTACTTGGATTTAACGAAAGACGTGACACAAAATCGAGTGCAATGGCATTTTATGATTCATATAGCAGACCCCACTTAGTGAGAAAATGTTTTGTTGTTGTTGTAGATCGAATGAAATCAAGAAAATCAATTAACAAAAACTAAAGTAGTGTATAAGAAATAAAAATGCACATGTGAATATCACTGCCCAAGAAAAATGAAAATTTTGGGATAATTAACCATTGTGACATTTATTAGACTCATTTCTTAAGGTATCGATGATTTTATGTGGCACCAATTTAGTTTTCAAGTAAGAGCAAAATGAGTCTAATAAATGTCACGTCACATAAAATAATAGTTAAGTTGATAGTTTAACGGACATGGATCAAAAGTGTCGCATTTTGTAAATGTCGGCTAATTTTTAAATGACATGACGAAACCTTAACTCTCCAAATCACAATACCACTTGTTCCAAATCACAACGGGGCAGAGTAATTAACTCCAAATATATATATATATATATATATATATATATGTGTAAACAAAAACACTATTTTTACTATATATTTGTATAATCATTTGTACTATTTTTTTAATAGAGATTAGACTCATGTATGTTGATGGGTTATATTTTTAATAAAAAAAATATACAAATATATGATAAGTGTAACGTTATTCATGTGAACTGTAGTTTCCTCCTTGCATGTAATAAATGAATTAACAATTAAACCTGGGTTATTAGTTTTGTGCAAAACTGCTAAACGCCGTTGTTTAGGCCTTAATGAATCAATTAAACCGCAATCATTTATTGCACATAGTTTCCATGGGACCCACCTAATTCAATTCTCTCCCTAGTCCCCACACCTTGTCCAAAACAAGACGGAAACGAGCGGCATACGCGTCAATTGGAAGCTCCGACGACTGCGCCGCCCTCGTGGGTGAATTTGACCCATTAATTTTGTACTTTCTAGTTAAATTAAAAAGGCATTTTATAAGATTACTTTTTTTATCTTACACAAAATATTGCAGGACATGTTGACTTATTTCCGCTCAAACAGTTTCAGTATGACATGAGACGACAAAATATACTAGCTCTATATTTAAACAGTACGTTAAAACAGGTCGGTGACTTCAAAATATGTATTCGTGATTCTGTATGAGTTCAAATTTGAAATAAGAATTCTAAACATTTGCTCTATTGAACCAAACTCTTGGAATTGTAGGAAATAATTTTTAGAAGAAAAAGTTGATTCCATTTTATCAGAAGTACAGCCTTTAGAGATTTAAATCGTAAATGTATTACAAGTCGGTCCATAAATTGACTAAAAAGTGGCCTTTTTAATGCATAAATAAAACACCATAGAGCAAGAAAAAGAAGAAAAGTATCTGTTTTTTTTTTTTTCATTTGGATTTCGTGGGGGAGGGTGGTATGGGTGGTCATATGGGAGTCCTTGGTGGGTTATAACTTGTGGAGCTGGAGAGATTTTTCAATTTACTTGGAATGAAATGGTACATTATATATCGTTAACAAATGATAAAATGTTTTTGTTAAAGGGAAGTGTTATTGACACTCTACAATCTCATTCTACACTCCTCATAAATGTATTTTTTTCTTTCTTAATATAGAAAGTTTGAAGTATAGAATGAGATTTTTAGAGTGCTAATAATAATTTCCTTGTTAAATGATTAACAACTTAAAAAATAAAATTTCCTTCGATCTATAATAACACGCGGTGTAGAGGATTGGGTCCATTGGGTTGGAGGCGCAGTAAATGCAGTGCCGAGGTGTCCACGTGTGGTGCATGACACGTGTTGCTGCTTTATGGGCTGTGGGTTGGAATTTGATCGTCCAACAGCATCCAGCTGGCATTGCAAAGCAGCTGGTCACGGCATAACCGTTTTTGCATCTACTCCTACCAGCTAAGCCTTCTGGGGGCTATCTTTTATGGTGATGGTTTTTTGGTGTTTCATGGAGGATGTATGGGATGATAGATGATGGGCGGATGGATGGATGGATGGATGGGCGGTTGGGTCGGTTTTCTAGTAACTGCCACTATCATAGTGTGTGTGTGGGGAGTGAGGACTCATCTCCTATCACTCATCACATGATCTGCATTTCTCTTGTCCAATGTGTACTTCACATTTTTCACTCGTTGACTATGACCCTATGATTTCTCCCTCATGCAATATGCACTTTGAGTTTCTGAACTGAGATGTTGCGATAATGGTATTTCAAATAAATTATGTATTGTTGTGCGAGAATGTTAAATTATATGATATTATTTATGATAAGTTTTAAAAATTGTTACTGTGATAATACATAGTGTACGTAAGTTTCTTAGCCTTGACACTCTTCTTTAGTGTTCTTTTTTTTTTTCTTTCTTTCTTTTCTAACAAACATATTATATACTCTAATGGGTGGGGAAGTGGGCTAAGCGTCACAATGAACTAGCAATAATGTGGTTTAAATTCGCATTTGGCGAGAATCGAACCTAAAACCTCTCACTTACAAATGAAGAAAAATATCACTACACCGTAGTACTAAGTGTTTGTAGCAAGGAAATCTTCCCCAACAACTTGGTGTGCATGTTACAACTACTGTCTCATATCAATGACCACGACGGGGTGCGCGGTTGGCTAGTACACTATGAAGAATTTAGGGATTCCAAAACGGTACTAGGCTGGAGTTACTTTAATAACTAATTTGAGAGTTGTTTGAACTTTAAATAGTCATAACCATGAACCAAACTGTAATTGTTAACTTGGGCTAAAATGATTGGACTTGGGTCTTGCCTACAACTTAAAGATTCTTGGGGTACTCTTGACAAGTTTGGGCCACTCGAGCCCACGCTACTCTTTAGTCACGGACCCAGCCTCGGCCCGGAAATAGATTCTTGTGGCCCATGGGCTAGAACTATTTTATTATTATTTTTTGAAATTAAATGTAATTCCACTTTTGTCCTAAAATGGAATAGTAATTTCAGGTAAATATTTAGCAACGTCTCATGAATAGGTCTTTAGTGAGGGCAAAACTGAAATTAGAATGCAAAGTGGAACGAGGTTCAATACCAACAGAGGCATTACTAAAGTTTTACCAAATAATTTTGCCTTGGGCTTGAAATTCAAATGTAATCATATTTTAAACGAAAACTAACGAAAAGTTCAAAATTTTTTTTGTTTTAATGAAAAATGACAAATAAAGGTGTAGTGAATAGTACTAGGGAAAGGTAAAAATGTGGTTTTTCGTTCAAAGTGAACAATACCTTGAAGTGTTATGTTAAAACTCTATATTTTAAATTACTTTACATGTATTTATTATTGATACATTGCATTTGATTAACGATCATCAATCACTTATTTTTTTCGTTGTCTGTTTGCTCAGGTTTTTTGTTTGGTAGTCAGTTGCGACTAGATATCATGTAAGTGGAGGGGGGTGATTTCCAAGATTGCTGAAAGAATTTGCAGAAGAGAAATCAACAGAAAAAGTGTTGGAAATATTCGGCGATACGGATGCTACTTCTCTTGTAACAAATCACATAAAATTAATATTAGTATATCACAATTTTGTTACAACAATTTTTAAAATAAAATAAACAAAATAAGATAAAACTCCAACAAAAGGAAGGACGCGGGACTGATGCAGCAGGTGGTGTTTGGGTTGTGGCATATATGGAAATGCCGGAACGAGTGGGTGTTTAATGGCGCTGCCCCGGATGGATCGTTGCTTGGGGCATTGGGTTGGGGGGAGTACGTGGAGGTGAATAAGGATGAGAGAGCTGAGTTATTAGTGCCTACGTTGAGGAGGAATGAAGAACACAGTGATGGATATAAATGGTGCTAGCTTCTCAGTTTCAGTCGATTTCGTTTCGCTATTGTTCACGATCTTGTAACAAAGCACCGCACACCGTGGCCGCTTTTGTGTTTCCAGACAAGGCAGCTTCTTCTGGGATCCACTTACTACCAATTTGGCTCTTTGACATTCTAGCTGCTGATGCTAATGCAGTTATCTAAGAAGTAATGCTCTACTTACCACATATTTTGATGTTAAGACAAGAGCGGGATGAATTTTTACGAGAAAAAGATCTTTCAATTAATTATCAATTAAACAAATTTATCTTTTGCAATTTCTATCAAACAGGTGGATTCTATAATTTTATTCTTCAAGGATTTACGCTTGTAATCCGTATTAACTTCGTGTTGCGTCATATTTATATTATCTCTCTAATAAAAGTAGGGCACATGTGTGTCCCCTCTCTATTAGAGAGATAACATAAGTGATAGTATATATTTGTACTAAGAGTAATATTTTTGTTACGTAAGTGTTAGACTTTGATTCCAATAAAAAATTATCTTCTGACAAAAATAAAACAAATTTAACAGTCAAATGTTCGTCGATGCACCTGCTAAACAATAAGTAAAATAATTAAAATATAATTGGTAAAAAAATGCTACAAATTTAAACTTCTAATCATTACAAATTTAAATATTTGTATACAAAATATAACCGTTAAGTTTCCGTATCAGTGTCATGGAAGAAAAAGACCAGCAAATGGAAGAGTCTCCCGCGTTTAAAAAGGAGAGGGATTCTGACCAAGGCATTAGGTACAAAGATATACATGCAAAAATGAAGCGGCTGCTTCTTGGAAACCCTGGTTTTTTGGGGAATCTCATTGTTCCAAACTCTCTCTCTCACTCGGTGGCCGCACACAACACTGAAGAAGCAAGGACTCCATAGCCGCAGCAAAGAAGACGGCTGGCCGCTCTCTTTTCCGAGCGTCCTCCGCCTGCTATCCCAGCTGAACCGAAATCCCCGACGCCTAGGGCATCCTCACTGAAATTCTTTGCAGGAGGATCCGTAGGGCGGGCTTAGGGCGAGACAACCATGGGCGTCGAGTTCAGGAACAACGAGGCGACTTTCGATGAGACGGCGGAGGACGGTGATTTCACCGATTCCGACCTCGTGTATCACGTCAGGGATATTCTTTGCTCAGTGACTTCAGGTTCACCATCGGTAAGGATTCCGATTCCCGAACTGTGCATTTCTTACACCAGATTAGGGTTTTAGTGAGCTTGCCCTTGGTTGTTTTGGTGTGGATGTTAATTTTGACAAGTTTGATTTGAATTGTTTAGGCTCTGGCTGAAAACAAGGACTATGAACGGCTCATTTCGGTTGTGAGCCACGAAGAAGGGCACGGCGCCGACGAGGAGGCTTTTCTTGTGGTATGTTGTTGTATTACAATCAAGGTTTATTTGAATTGGTTTCATCGAAGTTTAGTGTTTTTTTTCGGTTTATTGCTCTGAGGTACGTGCTTAGTACATTATACTCAATTAATTGGGTTTCAATTGAATTGGTTTTGATTAAGTTTTGATTTTTTTTTTTTTTTTTTTTTTTTTTTTTAATGTTTAATTCTTGGCAGACGACTTTGGAGGCACCATCTAGAGCAGTTTCTTGCATAGATCATGATCTACACAATCTACTTCTCTCTGCAGTAAGTTGTAAGGATACATTTTTGTTTTTGTATCTCCCTGCATGTGTCCAATCCTTGGTCTTTTTTTTTTTTTTTTTTATTAATTATGAATTGCGAAAATGTTTCAGATTTTTAGGATGAACTTGTGGACGTACAGGCCTCAGGTGATGGATGCAGTGATTCATTTCATTGTTTCGTTGGTACGTGGGTTTTATATGTTTCTACATTTGTCAAATTCCAAAGCTTCTTGAATGAGTTGACAGAAATTTTAGATTGTTTTCGCTTCGTAATGCCGCAGGCTTCTTCGAATGGGATGTTTGTTGATGAATGTTTGGCAATGCTCACAAAACAATTCTTTCCACCTAAAATTTTCCAGCTGCCACGTGGTCTTACAAGAAAGGACCAAGTTTTATCTCGCGTGCATTCAGCTCTGAATGATATTGCTGATGTGCTACCACTCTCCCCTGTGAGACTTGTGCCAATTGTTTTAGCTGCAACGCCACAATATCGTTTTCATGATATAAATGTAAGTTAATTCTGCATGGCACGTCCGTACCCATCTATTAATAGTGTTGTTAACTCAAAAAGATATCATCTGCAATCTTTGTTAGCTTTCGTATGGTATACAGGCGACATATGGTTTTCAAAGTGGCCATGATTGTTTAGGCCAATGTTTCATTGTTTATAGCATTGTATAATATCGATTTGACTTCGTAATAATGGCTTTTCCCTCCAACTGCGATTCATTATTGAACACGTTTCTGTCTTTTTCCCTTTTGAATGTCTGCATTACTTAACATCCCAGTGTTCTCTAAATTGATAATTACATGATATGCCATATTGCTCTTGTAGACTCTTAGTGTTTTGATGTACGTAGAGAACATGTTAAAGTTGGAGAGTGGCGCTCTTGGTGAAGTAGTTCGGATCCCAATGCTAGCTGGCGTGGTGGAATTGCTGCTAGATTTGGATGTATGTATATTCAATTGAAAATTGATATTAATAGTTGAACGGAATAATTGCTTTTTGTTGTAACAAACATTATGAACTGGCTTCCTACAGGTGGAGATTGGATGGGATGACATAGAAGATGACTCAAGTAAAGGAATATTTGACATGGAGCTAGAAGCTGTAGACTAGTCTACGGATGATGATCTGAATGATGGTAGTGAGGTATGATTGAGTTTAATTACTCTATCTAAATTAATATCCCATGCATTGAGTTTCTTTACGAGTTAAGCTTGTTTTGTGAGGAGCCAGGTATATTTAAGACAATGAGTTAAAACCCCTTGATTGTAGTATTAATTATGTAATGTTGACAACGAGTTGCTAGAACTTGGCATGCAAGGGGGAAAGAGGTGTTCAAAATTCAAGGATAAAGAGACGATGGGGAGAGAAGAAAGTGAAGCAGAATATGATAGCATAGTTGCTACTTTGCAGTTTTCCATGAGTTTATTGATGTTTATTTTGGTTCTCACACCATTTTTGTTCTTTTCTATTGTTTATGATTATTTTGAACCTTCATTGTTAGCGATTGCAAATTATTTATACAGATTACAAGAAAATTAAGTACGAAGATTTCAGGAAGTAATTCATTTGCCGAAAAATTAGATAGCTTGTTGGTGTTAACTTTTGAGCATCTTGAGTCTTGTGAAGTTGGTGGCCGTTTGATCGAGGTATCTTTGAACTCTCTGATTTTGAGGCTTGGCATGTTCAATATGATTGTCTCCATTCTTTACATTTTAATTCCCATGTATATGGTGTGTTTAGGTCTTTGAAACTCTGCTGGAATCATTTAAGAGGACTGTTTTGACTGCATACAAGTCCAAGTTTGCCCAGGTAATTTATACAAAGTTTCCGTATCTGTTTTTTAAATTCATTATTTTGTTTTTCCCCCTTATTCCTTGTTGTATATCTACTGGTTTATTTTATCCCCTTATTAAATTGCTTCTTTCTTATTGCAGTTTGTGATCTTCTATGCATGTTCTCTAGATCCTGGAAATTGTGGGGTGACATTTGCTTTGATGCTTGAAAATACTTTTTTCTGCAGTACCGACCCCCCACTTCTCAGGTAATATGCTTGCTATTACTTGTGTATGGTCAGGTATTCTTTGTTTTTACTTCTTAGTTCTTAAACTGGGGTATTGTATTCGTAGCACGAGTTGCTTTTACGTTTGTGATCCTTAAAGCACTTAAAGTGGACATAAACATTTCATCCTTTTTATCATCTATATCATTTCTGTTAGTGATTCTCTAATTGCTATTCTATCACATTTGTACTCTTGTACCTTTGGGTGCAGCTTTTAGGATTTGACACTTTTCTAATGAATATCTGGACTTGCATTAACTGACCATTATGATACAACATAGGTTAGATATATATGAGGCGTGTCAGTTAACCCACATGTAATCACTGCCCATGTTAAGAGAAATGATGGAAAACCTGGGAGGCTATTATGTGGTTTAACGGTCACGAAATAGGACATTCTGAAGATCAGAATTTCGGGTTTTAGATGTTTGACACATTCTTTATGGTACTGATTTCTGTTTTGGGTTTGTGCAGAATGAGTGCCGTTTCTTATCTTGCTAGTTATTTGTCTCGTGCAAAGTTTCAGCCAGTTTCTGTGATTGCTAGCACACTGGAAAGGTTGTGTACAAACCAATAGCCCCATGCAATCTCTGTTATTACAGTCAATAATGAGACATAAGAAGGGAAAGACAGAAGGAATTTGTCTAATGCCGTTGTCATATGTTACTCTGGTTTCAGGTTGGTGGATTGGGGCTGTAAATATGTCAAAATGCAGAATGACAAAGTGAATCCGGAAGCTCATCGAGTGTTTTATTCTGGATGTCAGGTTTGTTTTGTTTGAATTTGGAATATTTGAAAAGTTTTGTTTTGTTTTGTTTTGTTTGTTTTGTTTGTTATTTGAAAAGTTTAGAATATTTAACAACGGTGGTTTGAAATTTGGTTTTTTGGTTTATTGAATATTGAATTGCCAATTTTGACTTTTGTTGACATTCAATCGTATCTCTATACTATCTAAGGGAAGATTCCATATCTAGTTCTGGAACTAAGTGTGCAACTTTTTGACATTCACACTGCAATTTTTCCCTATGTGATTTAGTTGCATCATTTGATTCATGTGCTTCTATGCTTAAGTTACTTAAATGTTATATCAAATTTTTGCAATATCAAATATTTATACTTATATGGCCGATTTACTGGTCCAACAGGCCATCATGTATTTGCTGTGCTTTCGAATGAGATCAATGATGGATGTTCCTCTGCTGAAGTCATGGCTTCTTCGTCTGCCTTTAGAGTCAGTTTTGAATAATAAATTGAGCCCGCTGGAGGTGAGGACTGTTTCTGGGCACAATCATATAATTGTAGAAGGACCCTGACAAAAAGAGGCTACATTAAATTATACCGTTTATCCTTCTATTCCCTCGGTCTTTGATTCTCTTTTATACCATTAGAGAAGGATGCTTTTATGTTTAAAACTATCGAATCATTGGCCTAATTTTGTTCTTTTATTTTGAAAGGTGTGTCTGCCTTCATGACACTTGAGAAATTCGAATTCGATGACTTTCTGGAATCAGAACTTTCAAAGGAATTTGGTGGGAGGGAAAGGCTCGATATGTTCTTCCCATTTGACCCGTGCTTGCTGAAGAAAAGTGACAGGTTTGTATTAACTTTGAACTTTCAAGGTCAAAAAGGAAAGTTTTGTTAGCTGTAAGAATCCAATGCTTAAAAATTCTTTTCAAAGCTTGTCTGACACTGGTTTTTCCTTTATCTAAAGATACATCCGGCCGAAGTTCATTTTCTGGTCTATGGTTCATCCTACATATGATATTGACGAAGATTCCTGTGACGAAGACATAGGTGAATCTGTTGCGAATGAAAATGTGGACGGAATGGATTATGCGATTTTGCACAGCTTGGAGGAACAGCATTATGATCTCGATGAATTTGACTCTGCGTTGAACAAAATGTCCATCACACCAAAGAATTCCCTACATGGTACATTTGGTGGTGCAGTAAAGAAACCCATGCGAATGCCTTCAAGAATTAGGCCGTCCACAAGTCCGGAGTCTCTGTAAATTAAAGCGCGAAACGCGTTCTTTTCTGAAAGAAGCGTGAAAACTGTATTGGTTGTACAAACAGATATTGTGCTGGCCAGAGTGACCCGTCGCCGGGGGAATGTGGTGAGCTGATGATGAGTGAGATGTGTAGTGGTAGAGTTCAGCTTCTAGCTATTTTTTGGTTGTTTTATGTAAGGTTTATACTTAAGGAGCCTTGTTCTCTCCTGCACTCCATGAATTTAATCAAATTTACAATTTTGAATTTGGACAACATGCTATCCCCCCTTACAGTTGAGTGGAAATCCCTGTTAAACCAGACTTATCAGCCAAAATGATCTCTGAGATTAGGATAACTCCTCAGTTTTATTACTAACAATGATAAAAGATAGGAATGATCTGAGTTTGTCCATTTTAAATCATTTTGAAAAATGCTTCTGAACCTATGATATGACCCTTGAAGCAAGCAATCTGGCTTTTGATGAAACTTTAAATTTTAAATTTACGTACATGTCGATTTAAGGCCAATTGGTCATGACAGTGTACTTTTCTTACCGCGCCAAGTTCGAATTCCTCCTATATAGATCAGATTAGTTTACAGTTTCCACTGTCAGCATGAATTTTGAATTTGAACAACATATCTTGTTATCATCTCCATATTTAGAAGAGTACTTTTATAATTAATTACAAAACCCCCGCCTAAGTTTATCAGTTTTCCAAAGGGCACAACCTTATTCAAAATTCCATTTGGTTGCAAGTATTGACGGGTGCAAACTGCAAACTGTAAAATCATCTTGTCCTTGATTGTTAACTTTTTATCAAATCATTAACATTAAAGATACAAAGAAATGTCACCACTATTAGTATTTCCAACCCACACCACTGTCATAAATCTGAAACACGAGTTACCGTTGGTCAATTCCGATCAGTGTCACCCCGCCGACACCAGCTGCAACCATCAGTGAAAGTAGTTGAACCAGTGTGCTCTTCACATCCAGACTTGAGGCTTCCAAGCCATTTTTACTCAATATTTCACCCCGGTAATCATACGTTCTTGTCAGGATTCTCCAAGTTCAGCCCCTCCCGTTGTTAAAACCGTACTTCGAAAAGGTGCAAACCATTTCCTAATCAAAATGTGTCAATGCAATTGATCCACGAAATATTACGATCCTGAACTTGATGTTTCCGAGCAAACCACCTCGTCATTGCCCGACATTAGCAAAATACAGCGCAAATCAATCCAACAAGCATCTAGCAAGCCTGTCATCACACGCTTTGTATCTGCAAAAAATTATTCAAGAGAGGCAGGATTCATTCAGCCACCACTGATTCCATCCTATCATCTCCCACAGCAGCCATCTTGAAATGAGGCTTAGAAGGAAATACAAAAATTGTCGATGCAGCAATTGAGGGCTGAAACCCCGTTGAATATCTAACTGATGTTAACGTGAATCTCGGTAGCTGTTGTGCGCCTGAGGCAAGTGGAACAAGCTTGTATCGGACGATGTGCTCAGATTTTGGAAGAATAAAGATGCTGTCATTGTGAGACCCAGCTAACACAAAACTTTGTGCATCTGCTAATGAAATTTTGGCCTCCTGAAGCAATTCAGTCTGGTTCTGTATTTTAACAAAATACGTGAAAGGATCTCCGAGGATCGCATAAGGAGGACATTCCAAACTCACAACAAGAGGCGACAACTCTAGATTAACATCTGGAAGTCTGTGTGTAGTTAAAACTGAAGCCGTAGAACCATGTTCCACTGCAGTCCCGGAATCCCTTCTCCATCTAAGGCACACATTACCTAACCTGAGCTTTGAAGAATTCATCTCAGAAGTGACAGTGTAAACCTTCTTGAACTCTTCTCCTGGAACTAGAAGGGCAGGGTCTAAGAGGTCCTGACCTCCATGTTTCACAGAACATGACCTTTCGGTGCCATCATTATCATCTGCTTCAAGAGATAAGGATAGCAACTGAAGCGGCACATCGGAGCAGTTCTTAGCACTAACAACTAGTACACTTGTTTCGTTTAAAGGCATTGATGCTGACAGGTCAGAATCAGGACCTGGCTTTATCCTAGAAAGTAACAATGGATACCTCCGGAAGGGAAGCATAAAGCGATGGCTAATTGTAATTGCATTCTTTCCTTCAATCTGCAAGCTCTTGTGGACATTTACCTTTTGAGTGTTTTCATTGTTATCTGGAGAATAACCCAAAGATACATAGAGCATAATTGGTTTCGGTCTGTGCCACTTGATTTCCAATTTGCAAGACCACGAGTCTCCACTTTTGAGAGCAGGAACGGAAACCAATCCAAAAGACTGTTGAATTTTCTTGATTTCATCAGTGTTCAGTTGGGATTCATCTCCTCCGTCTGGTCCAGCAATACCAAGAAGTTCAACATGATGACTATCAGTAGATAGATCCGTGTCCCTTGGACTAAACAAACCACCTCCCCTTACATCCACCAGATTGATTTTCAACTCACCAGAATTAACATCATGGCCCTTGGATGTAACAGTAACAGGTACTATGAAGCTCTCTCCAGTAAGTGCAGGGCCGGCAGACCCTAAACTAAGATCCACTTCTGGGTCTGACTCTTCAACCTGAGTAGCCTTCTGACCAGAGAATGCCAGAGCAGGGTCCTTGGTTGGATAGGTGACCACGCGATCTTCAAATTTCCAAAGAGGCAATTCATCCATTGAAGCAGGACTTTCAGCTCTGCAACAGATTGTGAAGTGGGGTCCTATTTTTGCAATAACAGATATGCATTCAAGCTTTCCGCTTTGATCTGAGTAGTCAGAGAATTGTGTTACAATCAGATAATAATAGGAGGGCATGATAGATCTATCAAGACTATCAACAAAATGAATTCCTGGTACTCAAAGGAGGAATGCAATAATTTAATAATCAAGCATAAAGCAATGACGGAAACTTTTAAGTTTTCTAAGCTGGCTTAACTCAACCCAGTTAAATTGCTGGATGAACCAGATGGGGCATCCACAACTTATGAGTTGAGCTTCAATCACTTACAATAGAGTACATCAAACTCATGTTATATGCTAATTCAATGATGCATAAGGCTATTTCTACTACATGCATAATCTGAACATTGACAAGTGCAGAAAAGAAACTTTGTTTACCAGATTTGATGTTATATGTCAATCGCAGCCACTTATTTGTAGAAAGTGCCAAAGAAGGAGCAGTCTCTACCCGGCGACCCGGTTGGCCATCACTCACGTCAACTACATGAGGCCTTTTGCCATTCATGATGATGAAGTTACAGTCAGACTGATTGAACTGGACTTCTAACTGATCAATCTCGAAATTAAGGGGTAACTGTGACAGAAGCGACAGCGTAACCAATGTGGATGAGCCAGGCTTAATTATTTGTTCATGAAAAGCAACTGAAGCTAGAAGTACCAATCTGAGGGGACTGACAAGATCAACTTCAAGGTGAAGTGGACTTTCACCAGATACTTTCAGATCATTACCATTTTCAGTTGATGCCAATCTCAGTTCTCCACTAACAAGACCAAAAACTTCTTTGTGTATTGTTTCTCTTTGTTGGAGAGTCGCAGGCCCAGCAGGACCAGATTCTTCAAATCGGAAAGACTGGATACCAGTATCAGCTGATATAGGGAGCGCAGCCATTTCAAGGGAGTACTCCATAAAATCTTTAACTTTACTCTCTGTCTTTGAACATTCACGCAGATAACCCAATACCTCCCACAACAAAATGACCCAACCCTCTTGTCTGTATAGACTTGCAATGTCATCAAAAAGCTGTTTCGCATTGCTAAAATCACCTAGAGCATAATATTCTCTAGCCATCTGGAATCCACAAAATGAGCCCATTCTCCTGACTTTGCGATTATTGTATGATTCACAAGATTTTTTTAGTAAAGCAATAATTTCAAAGGAATCTTGGAACCTTTTTCCTTCAGAAATAGCATAACGCATGTACTCTTCATCAGTAAGGCTGCAAGTTGAATTAAACTTTGTTAGCTTTAGTAAGAGAATCAAACAAGTCAAGAAAAAAAAATTCACAGCATTGATCAACACTTACGGTTGCATGACAAATGTATCTCCTTGCTCAATTAAGCGAGCAAACTGACCCAAATAAGACGAAGGTACCACAGATTCAGCACTGCAATCGATATCACCTTCTGACATTGAAACTGCAAATTCCAAAGAAGATCTCTTCTCCTTCAAGTAATGAGCAGCTAACTGTTTTAAGAATAAAGTTCTTTGAATCAACAGAGCAGAAAGTATAATCTGTCTAATTAAAGCTAATCAAACTTTTAATCAATCATTCTACATAAAATGTTGGTATAGTATGGGTTAATTAGACAATCTAATTTGGTAGACACTGTAAGAATACTGTCCGGGCAGCAGCTGCTTTGAGTAGAATGAAAATGAAACAGTATGGATGGAACTTAAAAAACTGATTATGGAACTTTAAGGTGATATATCACGCCATTCCTTGATTTGGTAAAATATTAGGATTGTAAGCTCACCTGACAGTAATGAGCCGGCTGAAGTTCCCACTCAGTCAAAGGTCTGTCTGCTGTGCCTACAGGAAGAGGTGAAATGCTTTGAATGGCTGTTGAACTCGTCTCCAACAATTCAGCAAACACCAAGAACTGTCTACCCATCCACTCCCAGTGAAGAAATATAGCTTCTGGTGCTCCTATGAGCTTTCTGTATGAAGCATTGTGCTGGCGGAACCACACAACTGCTTCGACAATCTTCCCACCATGCAATAACAAGGTTGAAATTTTAAAATGCAATTGCTCCGCAATAGTTTTTATCTCAACTAACCGTTGAATCGCCGACACACTACTTGATGCCCCAGCAATTAACTGCAAGCAAATTCAAACATAATCTCAACAACATTGAACAGGTCGAAAGTTACCACCCATGACATATCTTTGATGAAATCCATACTATTGGCATTGTACTACTGGGTTTGGATTCTTGGGAACCTACTAACTAACTCGAAAGGCATAAAAAATGTGGAAAAGCACAATAAAGGATACCTCCCGAAGGGTGTGATAAGCATCCTCATAAAACCTCAAAGCTTCAACCCAATCTCTTCTGAACTCAGCATACACAGCAACCTACAAAATTCATGAAATTGAATTGATACATACATTATCATCAGAAAGTCGAAAACCGATACAGATTCAGCTAGTGATCAAAAGACAAATTTTCCAGCTTGAACTTACTTTGAAGGAATAGCGAATGTTGAGGTCAGCCGGATTGGAAGACTTCCTCTCAATGCGAGCTCTAACCCTTCGTCCTTCGTCTCTGTAATACAATCCGGCCAGCTCTGCAAACACGCTTCCCAGTCTATGGAGAGACTCTTTGAACTGAGAACCATCGCTGCCGCCATCTGGGTTGCGGTAAAACGTGAGAAGATACTTGGCATCCACCTCCGCGCGCTTCCGCACAGCCACCATCTGATCCTCCGAGATTTCATCTGCACCAAATCGAACCCAACAAAATTCAAAATCCAATCTTTTCAAGGCCCAATTAAATCCACCTTACAAATTTCGAGTCTCGGAGTTTCCGACCGCTGGGATTGGAGTAGACGACGACGACGACCAGCTTGATGTTTCTGCCGCGGAGGAGGGCTTTGAGGCCGTCGAGGTCGGAGCAGAGTTGGAGCCACTGAGCAGGGTCGCCAGTGACCCGATCCGATGAGAGGAGGGCGGCGACGACGGCGGGGATTTTGGTGCGGTGCTTGAGGAGCCAATCTCGCTTTATTATTCCGGCGGGTGGAGGGGCGGAGGAATCGGAGGCGGGAGTGGAAGTAGGGTTGGGCTTTGGGGGTAGGATGAGTGAGGCCTTGGAGAGGTCGGGCAAGGCGAGGGTGTTGATTGGTGGGGAGAGAGAGTGGAGGTGGGCGGAGATTGAGGTGTGGAGCTCCGGGCATCCCACCACTGACACCAGGCTCACCGGCGGACTCCTCATTTCTTCTGGGTAGTCTTCCATTTTCTCCGATTTTCTCTTCTGCTTCCTCTTCAGTTGGTTTTTACAGATGCAAATCTGAGAAATGGAATAACGAGGACGACGATGCTTGGGGTTGAAGCATATGAGATTTGAGGTTATTGGGCCTTACAACAATTACCTTTTAGTTTTGGGCTTCTACCCACTCACACCCAAGATTTTGATAAGCATATAGAGATTCTCAAAATTCGGAGTTCTAATCTATAGTTTTTCGAAATGTTCTAAACTTTTTTTTTTTTTCTTTTCAAAAATGAGATCTGGTGGCCAACATGTGTTGCATAAGAGCACTGTTCTAAAAACTCATCGTGTAGTTCACGATTCTCATTAAGTAGAAAATAGATAACCTTCATTTTATATTTTTTTTTTAATATACTTAGAGACTTATTGAATACTTAGATGATCATACGTTATACTTAGAGACTTATTGAATACTTAGATGATCATACGTTATATGTTTTTTCTCCGTATTTTTATTATATTCTAAGGGCTCGTTTGGATGTTCTTTTAAAATGGCTGAAAGCGCTTTTAGAGAAAATATTTTTCTGTACCAAAAGCACATTAAGTGCTTTCTATGTGCTTCTTCTAGGAAGCACTTTAAGTGTTTTTTCAGGATTTACTTGCATTTTTACTAAGGATTGGTTCCAAAAACATTTTTACCACAAGCGTTTTCAGTTATTTTAAAAACACATCAAAACGAGCTCTAATACTTTAGACCTATATGTCATTTTATATTGCAATTTATGTATCTCAATGCATTGTGTATTTTTTTATGCACTTAGTTAAACAATATATGATAAATTTACTTAAATCCGCCTAGTTTACCAAGGCTCCTGCCTAGAAGCCTAGCCTCAGCCGGCCGCCCAACTAGCCCTTTTAGAACCTTACATGAAGAAACCACGCAGTACTACCATCAAGCCATATAACATAAAGGTGTGACAATTGCACTCAAAATCGTTTAGATGACGGATTTTCTCCCGCAAACACGGATGTCATTTATATTAATCTCACACCAATAAATAATCAAACCAAATAGTATAAAGAGGAAGAAGAAGCTGAAGCTTCAATATTAGCCAAAGGAAAATGACGAAATGCGGATTGAATAGACAAATTCAAATTGAACAATGACTTTTTCTGCTGAATACAATGTGTGAGAGAGACTAGACAATTGACTGTGAACCCATATGTTGGGTCCCCAGTCCCTGAAACGAATCGTATTTGATTCTTTCTTTGATACAGGGGAGGGTTTAGGGTTATTTACACATTTACATTCTTATTACGCTGTTGCAGCCGGAAAACCATATTTCCGGCAAACAGCAATGACCCATAATATCGCGCCAAGCGGCTTTCAGCCACGTGGCACAGCAACGGCATATTTTACAGACACCACCAGGTGAAAAAGCAACAACCCATGATGCTCTTCCACCCTCCTAACATCTAACAGCTGACTTTGCAGTATCTCTGATGACCACCATGAATGACCTGCAATGGTTACACATATCATATATATTTAGAAGATTTTATAAACCAGAAAAAAAATTTAAAGAAAAAAACAATGAGGGTATTACTTGATACAATGACAAATGTGTGTATATACATATATATGTATGTATTCATGTATGTATATAATATTAGGTCCCATGTGCTTTGATCCCTGATTTCCTGGTTATAGAAAAAAGCCCTGTTTCAGATGTGGCTAAAAATCCCCAAAGTTGGGAACTTGCTGGCTTCAGTCAGAATTAATAGGAAAAAATCTGGGGTGTCAACGGGTGCATACACATGTGTGTCACTCTTTCTCATCACGAACATGGTGCCAACGCACTATGACGGAACCTCTCCAAATAATAGAGCTAAAAGCAAACTAATTTCAGGTCAAAGATGATAAAGCATCATTATCCATTCCAAACACTGCTAAACCCTTGTTGCATTGCAGAATGTTAAATTGCAATTTGTCATAAGTTCATAAGCTACTATTCTGTGCTAAGAGTAAAATCTTATTTTATAAGGGAAAAGCAGGTGTCACCTCTAGAAAGCAAAGATAATAACTTGCAAGGCTAGATTTAGAGCCTGCCACTTAGGTAGCAGTAACTTCTCTTAGTCCTGCTGCAATCTAAGGATTACCTGCATCCCCGACAAAGACAGATGTCCAGTATAATTACACAGATATGATTAATAAAAAGGTTGTCAATGTGACAATCTCTACCTCAAGATGTGACCTTTCTGATTTACCACTCAACCTGCAGTTTGATCGGAACCACTGGTGAATTGAGGAGAATTGGTAGGAAGCATAATCTGCGTGTGTCCTGGAGCTGGTGCAATTATACCTGAGAAAACCAGCAAACCAGAATCACTGATTTTACACTCGAACTATTTAAACTGCATACCACTTCCTGCCAATTTCCATCAGTGCGGCAATGTTGTATGATCATATACATGTTTTGCAGAAAAATGAAATAGGGTTAGCAGGCACAGCGTACAATATGAGTTACCATAAATCAGGAAAAATTTAAGATTTTCAAGAGAAAATACTGATAAAGTTTATAAATTGCAATGAAGGTGTGTTATCATCTTTTGTAAATGGGAAGAAGGGCTTTGGGAAGAGAATGTTGCCTGCAGGATATGGTGTTTGAATCGTTGGAATGGCAGCCGGGGATGCAGCACCAACATTGGAGCCGCCAAATTGCATTACATGATGACCTGGAACTCCATAGTTTTGAACCGTTGCATACCCATGACTCCCGGGGAGTGAATGACTCAATTGTCCATATGAATATACGCCAGGGTTAACAGTGCCTGGTACCCCATATATCTGAAGGTACTGCTGCTGAGTCATGTAAGGACTGTAGGCACCCTGGCCAAAGTTGATGAACAAAAAACGGTAACAGGACAAGTTAGCTTTCCAATAATCAAGCATTGTTCTTATACTCTTCAATAGCAAATAAAAGCTTTGTAACAACATATTAAAATAATGACCTGTGGATAGACAAATTCAGGTCCATATCCTGTGTACCTGCAAAACAGAAATTGATGAATCTCTTGAAATCATATAGCCAAATGGAGTTTCCACATTGTATGGAATTCAAGCTTCATCTCACGCTTTTCCAAGATGGGCACTGGTTAAGTGTCAGAAAAACAATTGGAGTACAACAAGTAACTACTACAACTCAAAACTCTTAGATCCTTTAGCAGAAGAGATGAATACTATAGCACAAGCATAAAAGCTACAAAGCAAATTAAACAACATAAGATTTTCATTATAATGTGATTTTATGCATTTGCACAGCTTAATGCTAGTTAAGCATATCCCACCCAGCATTCAACATACGGTAAACGATGACATTCACTAACGTTTCAGTCTTAGGTACCTAAAACAATTACTTGATAGCTCAAATTCAGAAACGGGAATGCTCAGGAAATGGTTGGCGAGAAAAACACTCGATCAAATAATTGTCGTGTGTTCAGGAATGAAATGTTGCCTCTTGCAGTCAAGACAAAAGGAGCCAAATTGCATAAGCTCCAACACCCAATTGGCCTCAACCGGTAAGCTTGAGAAGATAATCTAAAGTCAAGAGCTTTCTAAATTAGAACTCACCCATAAGATGGGTACACGAACCCGGGCTGGTAACCATGAGGAATAGGGTGGTGGTAAGCAGGGTTGGGGCTTCCCATGTAAGCAGCTCGAGGCGGTTGCACACGACCGAGGATTGGAGCTGGTGATCTCAATTGCCCTGCAATCAAATCAACCAAACCAACAATTTCGTAGCAAATCAAGCATTAGAAAAGCAGTTCCTAAGCACCCAATAGAGCAAAAATGCAAGGAAAACAAATACAAAACGAGAATTAGATTAAAAATATACCATGAAAAGGGAAAGGTTGGCGGGGACGACCCAGAGAGGCAAGATTGCAGTTGGCTCTGCGGCCATCGATCACAGGATTGGGATCCATACAAGCCCTTCTTGCAGATTCAGGTTCACGAAATGTGACCTAAACCCTCCAAACAAAAACAACCCAGAAACAAAAAAGCTGATTAATTTCAAATTTATCAAAATTTGATCAAATGTTGATATTTTTGGGGAAATTAAGGAGAAGGGTTAGTGGGTACTGACAAAGCCATAGCCTTTGGATCGGGCGGTGTTCTTATCGGTGATGACGACGGCCTCGAGGATGTCGCCGAACTGCTCGAAGTGACGTCGTAGAGTGTCGCTCTGGGTCTCCCAGGCCAGCCCCCCCACGAACACCTTCGTCAACGTCGTGTCCCCGAACGGGGAATTGAACAGCTGCCCACCTCCTTGCTGTTGCTGCTGCTGCTGCTGGTGGTAAGCCATATACACACTAACATAGAGAAGGGGGGGAAGAGAGAGAGAGAGAGAGGATCAGGGAAGACGACGACTGAAACAAAAGGAAAATCTTCAGAGTCACGTGACAGACACGTGGACCCGGAAGGCGCTGAGCTCCATGATCTTCTGCTCTCTACCTTTTGCTTTCAGAAACCCTACCCCTACTTACTGACCTAGTAGTGGACTCTACAGAAACACAAGTAAGTCTGAAAAGTCGTAAACAGAAAGAGACAGAGTTTATGAAGAATTGAGATCGGATCAAATCAGAATTTTGAAATTGAAATTAACCCAATTCGATTCGAGGACTGTAAAGCAAGACCCAGAAGGGGATTCATAAAAAAAGGCGCCGGTGATTTGGAATTTTGGGATTTTTTGGAGGGTAAATAGCTGCAGTGAATTGCCGGGCATACGACTGACACCCAAAGGTTGTTGCAAATCATTCGATCGCGCTCAGGCCCTGAGAAATATGGCTGCTTAGCTGTTATTTTTAATTTCCATCTACTTCCTTTTTCTTTTCTTTTTTTAATAATCTTCCCGACATTTTCATCACTCATTGTTATTATTCTCATCAAATACTATTTTATTTTCCTCTTTTAGAAGGGGAACCCACCCCAAAAAACAAGTGCTCAATCAATAAAATGAAATAAGATTTTCGTTTCGAAAAGTTTCTTAATGCGGAGAACAAACCGTTGTAGACATATATGAATATGTTTTTAGAATGATTAAAAATATTTTTGGCAAAAGTATTTTTTTGTTTCAAAAACAATTTAAGTGTATCTTTTAAGAAGAATCAAGTATGTGTTTATTGCACGAAATATTTTAAAAATATACAATTAATAAACAAACACACACAAGTTATAATATACGTGAATTAATGATGATATTGATAGATTACATGAGAAAAGCTTTTTGCTATTTTGGACATTCGAGAAACAACATAACTAATATTTATTGACCTAAAATATAATATTTAATAAAAAAACACATGTGTTAAAACACGAGTGAATTGATGCTATTATGCCTATAAATGCAACTATAACAGTAGAAAATAACTATTCCCTCTATGGAAAATTCATTCGGTTATAGCAGCTTGCAAGGGTGGTACCGGTCGAGCATATAAAATGTCAAAACTTCAGGTGAATATGCTCTGAATTAATTAGGCTTAGTTTTCTGTAGTGGATAAACATGCTACGTGTCCGTCGGGGAATTAAGAATTAACAATTAAGAGCTCTCTCTCTCTCTCTCTCTCTATCTCTACTTTGGTGACAGAGACACTCACAAAAACAAAAAAGATGATGGAATACATGGAGGCTTGCTTACTGTGCACGGTTCAATTGTTTAACCGTGACTTATTGTCGAAGAACACATCCAGAACAGTCACTCACATCCATTACAACACTGCCGTACAGATTGCTATTTATATGTTTCCATTTATTATTAGGAAATTTTACCGAAAAACTTCCGATACTGTTCATTTTAATGAAAAATTATATTTTTACATTAAAAGGTCAATCATGGTACTATTCATTTTACCATTTATTTATCCTTATCGTTAAAACTTAAAGTTTTCTAATCTTTTTCATTAGTTTATTTATTTATTATATGGATTGCAGACTTTGCCAAACAGCATCAACATCGACCTCAGTGTGGTTTGGATGTATAGGGATTTCGGAGGGGATCCCAACAAGGGTTGAAAACAAGGACAGCGGAAGTTAAGAAACTTCCTTCCCCTAGGTGACGCTGCCCGTGAGGAAACAGTACCGAAAAACACATGCATCCATCGTTTGACGTTCTTAAAGAAAGCGTAAGCGGTATCAAATCATAATACTCATTTAGCGTTTGCTTAATAATTATATTGTTCTTGAAATAAATAAAAATCTAACACAAATACTCGCAAGTTATGCGCTGATCCATCATATTGTTGACATCTTGAATCTTGTAATACGTGATAGGAAAAACGTAGTTACCACATTTAGTCTACTTTAGATGGAACTTAGAACAAAACACGTTTGGGTGGAACTTGGAAGACATCACCATCATGTGTTTGGAAGATGAATTATCGCACATCGAGTCTCCAATCTTTTTTCATCTTGTTTCGAAAATCATGATAAAGTCTTCAATCTTCATCAACTATCTTGATTTTCAAACCTGATCCAATTAAAGATTAAGCCTATAAGTGTACATGGGCTTGGATATCACTTCTCCAACTTGGACTCATACGTGGGCTTGGGATATGTTACGACTTCAACCAAACTAACGAGGCCCAATCAGATTATATTAAACCCATTATCATCTTGTCCCAGGAAACTCGGAGGATTTTGAACGTATTGGGTGGATAACCCAAGTGCAGTTAGTTATTTATATGGCACATTTACTTTATAGGAAAGAGAAAAATATTAAATCGGAGAACTTTGAAACAGAGGAAGTAAGGAAAAGGAATCGATTAACTACGGAGACTAGTTGATTCAATTACTAATTTTCAGGTATTTATTTTATTACAAATTTTAACAAAAAATTCACATTTTTATACTCTAAATGTATTGTTAAAAACTAAAAAAGTAAGAAAGTAAACGCATATAACTCAATAATCAAAATGATTTTAATTCTAATTCATGTAAGCAAACATGTTATCAACCTATATTGTAGACATGTAAATCTAATAAGAAAAAAGAGAAAATTTGTTCTAAAAAATAAAAAATAAGAAAAAAGAAAAACGTAACCCTAGCAATTGGCTAAGTGCTAAGGGCATGGACTGTTGCTCTCCAATAAACAAAAAAACGTGGGAGATCCCAGGTTCGATGCTCCGAGTCATTGAGTCTGCTTGGTTGTGGTCACAGGTATGATGAAATTACCTATAGCCTCTCCAGGCCTGGAAAGAATGGATAACCGTGATTTGCCACTACTTCTCCCCCTTTAAAAAGAGATAAGAAAAAATGAAAAACATTTTATTAACGTTTAATATTCATCTATGTTCATAAAACGTTTTCCCGATCATCATGTGTGCTTGCTTATTATTAAACACGTTTTGAATGCCATGCACGACCATGGGTAAGCGCAATCCATCCAAAAATTGAAGGAAAAATACTTTATGCTCCTAGCAGTAGTGACGAACAGATTCAGATTTATACATGTACGTTCACTTCAAGCCATCAAAATCACATTATAATTAATTAATGGGTAAATTACATTTTACCCTCTTAAGTTTAGGATCAATTTTAATTTCTTACAACATCTTTAAAACATTTCAATTTCATACATTTACTTATTATTTTATTTCAATTTCATACATTCGTTCGAAAATCTGTTAAGTAAACCGTTACGTGATGACATAACAAATATGGGATTCACATTTGTTGTGACATGGTTGCCAAATTTGTACCATGTGGCAAACAAAATAAATTTTTATGCATTTAAATATTATAATAATTTATCCTATTAAAAAAAAAAAAAAAAAACCCAAAAACCCATCCACCTCCATCTCCTCCACTCTCTTCACCTCCCCTCCCATCCAAAAACCCACCCCACCCCTACCTCCCCCGCAACCCACCCCTCTTCTCCCTCCCGAGCCTCCCAACTTCATGTTCGTCTTTCTCCATCACCACCACCCATCTCATGCAACCACAATGTCAATCCCCCTCCCACCGGAGCAACCATCTCCATCTCCTTCATCCTCACAGCCACACTTGTTCATCCATAATCCCTAACCATCTCCCATCCCCCATCACCCACCCTTTAAGACGCCAAACCGCTTGACCCACCTAAAGAATTGGAGGGCGTGCTCCCAGTTCCGAGTGGCGGCTACGGTTGGTGTTGCAGCTTCGAATTGTGGCAAATTCCGTTGAGCTGAAGAGGCGGAGGTGCGCGAATGCCTGAACATTGAAGGGTAGGGCTGCAGAAGTGATGGGGGAATTTATTAAGTGTTTAGCCACGTGACACAAATGTGGCGGCAACGTCAGCACAAATGGGGACCCCATATTTACCACGTCATTACTTAACGGTTTACTTAACAAATTTTCTAACAGATGTATGAAATTGAAATAAAATGATAAGTAAATGTATGAAATTGCAATGTTTTAAAGATGTTGTAAGAAATTGAAATCGACCTCAAATATAAGGGGGTAAAATGTAATTTATTCTTAATTAATTAATGAACTAATTTACATAAGCAATAGAAATTAACAACACGTACGTACTAATTAGTTTGCATGCCATTAATTCACAGGCACGAGTTAAAAATTAGGTCTTGATTATAATATCGCTCGATGATGGCTTTTCTTCTTTGTGACTTTTTAATTATATGACTCGTACTGACTAGCTCTTCGTTTAATACTTACCTAATCGTCTCAAATATTATAATAAATCACAACTTTGAATCCCCTCCATCTATTGTAGATTGAAAAAGTTAAAAAGGATCGAAGATGATACTGTAAAAATTAATAAATTTAGGCAGAACAGTATGTTGAAGAATGCTAGAACTGTGCATGTGATTAGATTGAGACATTATCGATATAATTAATAGTGAACCACTGATTCCACTCTAAAATCTTAACAAGATATACCAAATATCAAGTACGTAGGGCCTTTCGCCTTAATTATATCTTACCTAGCACATTATGTTTATATCGATGTTTAAGAAAATTGTTGGTGTTCAAGTTAGATCTGTCCCTTGCACAACTCTCTTGGGTCTTGCCTGTCGGGCAAGGTTTGCTGCTTGATGTACTGCAATATGAGTTTATTATTAGTTTGAATGGTGCCTTTGTAGGGCCTTTGTTAGGCATTGAGGCTCTCAATCAAAACTAATATGGGTATGAGCATGCCACCGTTATCTTTGTATAACAGATTGTTCTTTTTTGGTTATTAAATGGATTGATTACTTGCGGCACAGGTTTTTTAGACTTCTTAGTTGGATTGTTTACAAATGGGTTAAGTCTATATAAAGTTCTTTTTCTTGCCTTGTAAACAAGTACTTTTACTCATAATATCATATGTCCAATTAAAGGGAGTTCAGGACCCTTCAAATTATTTCTCTGGTTACAGTTTTAGGTTAACAATAAAGAAGCAAGGTTAATTAGCTTAGCAAAATTAATCATAGATGAAACTTTGAATGAAAAGCATTCGAAAATGATATAGGATCCAATGAAAGATGCATAAACAACAGATTTACTTTATGTAAGTACAAACAAAAGGAGAATTGGGCAAGATTATGACCTTGTTAGGCAAAGTTCGTCTTCTTGCAACCACTTCTCTTTGTGTTTTACAGGGGTGGTAATCTTTGGAGAACGAAATATAAATCCGGTTTACTAAAGAGATTCGATACTACAACACAGGGGAAAGGTAGCAGATTTCTCACTACTACAATATTAGTTTTAGGTGTCGAATGATGGTGGCAGTTTAATAAGCCATTATGTCGAATAAAAGATATCCGACATATCATTCAGTTAATGTCAGATAACAACGAAATCCTGTCAGTTATATCCGATATAAATTCCTTGTGGATATTTAGTGTTGGATGCAACCGCCATAAAATTATTATAACCGCCAGTATTTTTGAATTTTTTTTTTATAAATATTTTTAACATATTCTGACGGTTTTTAAGTTAATGGTGGCAGTTATAACTGACATAAATTGACTATTTTATTATTTTAGTTTCTGACGGTTATTATTTTAGTATTCTGGCAGTTATAACCGACAGAAATTGACTATTTTATTATTTTAAAATGTTATATTGATTAAAAATAAATAAATAAACATATGGTTTAAATATATATATTTTTTCACTCATGGCCCTATCGAATATAACCGACACAAACAAAACAAAATTTTGGGCAGGCGCTAGAATAATCTCTGAATGTTTTTTTTTTTTTTTCACTCATGATCCCGTTACCTAATCTCAGAATTTTTTTTTGCGATTTTTTACACATGCTATCTCGGAGTATATACAAACATATTTGACGGTTGGATCGTTGAAACTAGTTTCGTAGAATGCATATCCTATCAAATTGATAGATTTAACAAAAACTTAAGAATTAATGTTATACTTCCATTAAGTATAAAATAAGATTTATCCACTAGTGTAAATATTTTAAATTGAAGATCGAATTCATTCATTGCATTCTTATAGGATCGAGGAGTGTAGCTGTAAAAAATCATCAAAATCGGAGCTAAAATAACCGCTAAATTGTGATTTTTTGTTTATATCCATCGAAAACTTTTGTTCTGTTACCTAATCTCTGAATGTTTGTTATTTGCGATTTTTTACATATGCGATCTCGGAGTGTGTACAAACAAATTTGACGGTTGGATCATTGAAGAATGTTTTGTAGAATGCGTATCGCATCAAAACGGTAGATTAAACAAACACTTAGAGTTAATGTTAAACTTTCCCATTAAGTATAAAACAAGATTTTGTGGTATCCACTAGTGTAAATATTTTAAATTGAATATTGAATTTATTCAACGCATTTGGATAGGGTCGAGGATTGTAACTGTAAAAAATCATCAAAATCAGAGCTAAAATAACCATTAAATTGTGATTTTTCGTTTATAACCGTTGAAAATTTTTGTTTTGTTACCTAGTCTCTGAACGTTTGTTTTTTGTGATTTTTTACGTATGCGATCTCGGAGTGTGTACAAACAAGTTTGATGTTTAGATCATTGAAAAAAGTTTCTTAAAATGCGTCAAAACGGTAGATTAAATAAACACTTAAGAGTTAATGTTATACTTCCATTAAGTATAAAATAAGATACTAGTGTAAATATTTTAAATTGAAGATCAAATTTATTCATTGCATTCTTATAGGGTCGAGGAGTGTAGCTGTAAAAAATCATTAAAATCGGAGCTAAAATAACTGTTAAATTATGATTTTTCGTTTATAACCGTTGAAAACTTTTGTTCCATTACGTAATCTCTGAATGTTTGTTTTTTTACGATTTTTTACGTATGCAATCTCGGAGTGTTTACAAATAAGTTTGACGGTTAGATCGTTGAAAAAGTTTCGTAGAATGCATATTGCGGTAAAACGATAGACTAAATAAACACTTAGAGTTAACGTTATACTTCCATTAAGTATAAAGTAAGATTTTGTGGTATCCACTAGTGTAAATATTTTAAATTGAAGATTGAATTCGTTCATTGCATTCTTATAGTGTCACATCCCGACCCGGGCACCTACCACATGCCGGACTCGACTCCTTCGTAGCATGATATTGTTCGTTTTGGGCCCCGACCACATCCTCACGGTTTTGTTTATGGGAACTCACACGAGAATTTCCCAGTGGGTCACCCATCATGGGATTGCTCTTGCGCTACTCGCTTAACTTCGAAATTCCTACGAAACTCGAAACCAGTGAGTTCCTAAAAAGCCTCGTGCTAGGTAGAGATGTGAATATACATATAAGGCTTACATGATCCACTCCCCTGGGCGATGTGGGATGTTACATATAGGGTCGAAGAGCGTAGCTGTAAAGAAATATCAAAATCGGAGCTAAAATAACCGTTAAATTGTGATTTTTCGTTTATAACCGTCGAAAACTTTTGTTCCATTACCTAATCTCTGAATGTTTTTTTGTTTTTTTTTTTTTGCAATTTTTTATGTATGCGATCTTGTAGCATCTACAAACAAGTTTGACGGTTAGATCATTGAAACTAGTTTCGTAGAATTTATATCTCTGTTAAATTTGCCTAAATTTTGAAGTGGGAAATGTAATTTGTGCTAAATTTTTATTTATGTTTTTCAAGTATCGATTAGACAATATTTAGTTTGTGTGATGACATGTTCATTGTACAATTATCTTTTTGTTTCTTTATTGCATATTTTACATGGATTATTATATATTAAACCAAACAATTATTTATTTAATTTTTAAAAGCGTATTCTATTTAAATACATTTTATATATTTATTTATTAAACCAAACAATTATTATTTTATTTTTTAAAATAGTAACAAAATTTTGGGCGCCCGGGGGGGGGAGGAATTTAAAATTTTGGAAGGGAATTTAAAATTTTGGGAGGGAATTTTGGGGGGATTTTTGCCGCCATTTATTTTCTGTCGGTTATAACTGACAGTAATGAAAATTGTCTGTCGATTTATATTTTAAAAAATGTTTCTGTCAGTTTTAACTGATAATAATGAAAATTTTCCAAAATAAAACCCCTCAATCTCTTCCTTGCATCGGTGCCTTCTCTCTTCCCCCTTTTCGCCGATCCGCATTTCCTTCTCTTCTCTTCTCTCCTCATTTCCTTCTCCCTTCCCCTTTCCTTCCCCCTTTTCTCCCCTCCCTTCCTTCTGTTGGGTTCAACACTTGCAACTGAGAGCCTTTGGGAAAGGACAAGATGAAATAATTCATTCACTTATGTATATACGTCTGCTAGACATGAGTTCAAGCACAGTTGTCACACTGCTAGATTCAATTGGGAGGCTGAAGCTCTTGCACTACCTCGATTTATCCTCTTTTTGTTTGATTTTATTTTCTTGGCAACGAAACAGGCATCACCTTTTGATTTCTCGAAAACCCTAATTATCCATTTCTTCGATTAAAGTGATGTAGGCTATGATGAGAAACGACAGAATTTGATTCGGAGAATTGATTTCACTTGGGCTGTGGAAAAGGACGAGAACAAGAAGCAGAAGAAGAGCTCAAAAGAGAGCATGGCGACGCAGTGGCAATGGCAGAGCATGGTGGAGAACTTGCAGCTGGCGCACCATGAGCTTTCCATTATCATAGATCTCATCAACACTGTAAGTATTTCGATTTTCATTCGATTTCAGGGGGAGATTCATTTGAAGGAGCAATACTTGTTGTGATTGAATGATTTTAATGAAATGTGAATATGTGCAGGTAGAAATAAACAATGCTGTAACAGTGGCTAGCATGACGCGTCCTAAGCCGCTTCCTAATGAAGCTATGTCTGATCTTGTTGTGTCTGCAGCAACCAAGCTTCAATGCTTCAGGGTAAATTTTGTAAATTTTTTAAATTCGATAACTTTTTGTTTTGATTGTTCGTGGATATCTGTTTATGTGTTATTGATTACTATTTCAGCATCTTGGAAAGTATTTTAAGCAGTCTGACAAAGCTTTGGACCGACAGGTTGCTTGAGAAGCGAGATTTTACGGTGCTCTAATCAAGTGAATCTACAATGTTTAGTGATGCTCTGGCAATGATCTTAGTTTGTTAGCCATTGATTCTTTCTTATCACGCAGCAAAGCTATTTGCTTTAATTATGTATAGTTTTGCGTCACTTGTTTGTATCACCTATAAAAAACTTCAATAAGCCTGTTGGTTTCTTCTTGCACAGAGGAATTTGGTATAATAAATATGGTATAAAGAATAGTGCAAGGAAATTCTTTGAGATATTTGGTCATGGCCAAGAAGAACAAGACCCGGTCAGGGGAGGGTGCTATGGCAGTGCTTTTGGGCAGGCTGGTGAATGCTCCGATATGTCAGGAAGAATCAACGCAGAAGTTACTGGCTTGGAGGATTCAAGTGCTCCGATGAGGAAATCTATTAGTTTGAATTCTAGTAACCATGACAGTTTTGGTGTGCCCATACAAATTCTTCCCCTGTCAAACATGTTGTCATCAGAGAGAAAGGATTTGAAACATAGGTTGAATATGGAAAATGCAGTGAATGCAAGGGAGGCCAACTTGAAAGGGAAATAAATGATTCAGAAAGTGGTTAATATATATTTTTTGTCGGTTTTATCAGACAATAATGCTTTTATTTATTCATTATTAATAAATTTTCTATTGGTTATAGCCGATACAAGTTCTGTCGATTTTAGCCGACAAAGAATGCTCTTATTTATTCATTATTAATATATTCTCTGTTGGTTATGTCCGACACAATTTTTGTCGATTTTAGAGTATTTTCTGTCGGAAAATTCATTTCCTGACGCTAGCAATTATGTCGCTTATTATATCCGCCACTGCATCTATTTTCTGTCGGATTTTGCTTAAAATCCAATAGTAATATACGTTTCTTGTCGGTTATCATAGCGACACTAATAAATGGTTTCGTAGTAGTGTCTAAAACTTGACAAAAGATGGCTTTCTATGGTGGACCTACAACTAAAAGGGTAAAGTGTGAACAAACAAAAACTTTTTGGTTTCTTGCTTAGTGCAGAGTTGAATGTCTTTTGATTGATTGGTTGAATGTCTTTCTTCCTTGTGTCCTTCATTGCTTTTATAGACTCTCTAGCCCGACTGTCCAAGCCTCCCTTTTTGGTGATGGCCTCCAGAGTATGATGAGTCACCATCTATTTTTGTTATTTACCTATTCATGCCCCGAAAAAATACTTTTTGCTGGGGGGGGAGCTGCCCTCTGTCACTTGTTACTTCTCACATAGGCTTGTTGCCTATTTCTTGGCAAAAATGATTTTCAATTCTTCCTAGGCTGCTAACTGTCCAAGCCCAATCATCCTTCTACTTTTTGTGTTAGTGAGCCTTCAATCGCACTAATCCTAACATTAAATATCCACTCAAACACGTAGAACATGATTTGTGGGGGACACATGACATGACAAACATGCATGCACGTACGCCAGCTATCATATGTATATATAAAACAAAGGAGACAGGCATGCATGCATGCATGCATGATAAAGAATGGGCAGAGGCTACGGGGAGTATGGGAGGAGGAGTTGGAATATGGTTGGAATGTGGTGGTTTTAATCGGTATATAATTATCAATGTTCGTAGGTGTGAGTTTGGCTTCATAAAATAATACGTATTGCATGCATGCATCTATGAGCCCGTAAGTCGTCCCTCTTGGGTTTCTATTTTATTTATTTCTTTATTTTCATATTGATCTTAGGGAGCTATACCATTTCATTTTGTGTTACATGTAAATAAAATTATTTTTATTTTTTAGTTTTTGGTTTGTATTTTGTTTTAAGATTTCAGAGAGATGAGACGGTGATCTACAAACACAATAATTTAGTCCCTAACTTGCATATATATTGTCACTTACGCAATTCATAGGTGTCATTGGAAGCGAAATAATTTAGCAGTTTTTGGATGTAGAATTTTTGTATTTTCAACATTTCGTGTGTCGTTGATATTTATATTGCAGTACTTTCTACCTTCATTCCTCTGTCACACATACCTCTTCTATATTGTAGAATAAAAATTGAAAACTAATATTAAAACGATTATCAAACCAATCGTTAGAGCAAAAGATATTAAAGAATACAATATATATGGTAGTGGGTTTGTTATCTCTGATTCAGTGTCTTTTTTGTCTCCTCTCTCTAATATTGACATGTGTATAACAAATAACTCTAATTTAACATCATTAATAAATTAAAAAATAAAGGAAATTGTTATTAGCATCTAAAATCTCATTCTACACTTCTTACAAGTATAATTTTCTTTCTAATTATAGAAAGTTTGGAGTGCAAAATGAGATTTTGGGAGTGTCAATAACAATTCCCAAAATAGATCCTAAAAAACAGAAAGGGATCCTCTCCGGATCCCTTCATCTTAATCCACCAAATCAGGAGATCTGTGCCGTTGAGATTTGACCTAATGGCTGAAGTTATTATAACTTTAAAGTGGGCCCCAATTTGTAGTCATTGGATCAAATTTCAACGGTACTGATCCCCTGATTTGGTGGATTAAGAGGGAAGGATCCAGAAAGGATCTCTTTCCTTAAAAAACTAAAGAAACAAAAGCCCAAGATAGCCACAACCTAACGGCTGTTAGGTTTACACTTTACACACAACCCAGACCCTGACGGCCACCCAAATGGGCCACCCCTGCGTCATCGGCGGTAACTCATTTTCCCTTCCGCCAAAACTTCCCTTCGTCTTCCCCTCTCTCTCTTTTAGCCCAAGATTTAGACTATCATCCTCAAATTAGGGATAGAATCAGAGCTTTTTTAATACAAAAAATCTAGTGAAAATCTTATGTATATCATAAAGTCTTGAAAAGAAAGACGGGGATGTTTTGCGGTTGCGGTTAAACCCAAGAAGAAAAAGAATTTTATTGGTGGGTTTGCCAGTGAGAGAAGGGAAGAAAGTAAAATTGAAAGAGAGGAAATGAGCTACCGTTGGCGATGTGGAGTGTCGGCGCCGACTAGGTTGTGTGTTGTTTGGTGGGTGGTTATCGAGTAGGTGGAGAGTTTGGCTCCTTTTGTTTTTCTTTAATTTCTTTTCATTTGTTATATTAGTTTTTAAAAAGATAACACCATTATATTAGTTTTTGTTGTAGGCATAATTTATTGAATCGTATAAAGGAGGCCAGAGAGAGAAATGAGGTATGACACATAGAAAGAGAAGAGAGAGATGCGTAATTGTGAGGTGTGTGTTATCTCACCCCATTGTGCCTTTATTTATAGTAGTAGGGAAGGTAAATTTCTTACCCCAATAAGAGTATAACTCTAATATGATGATATCTAGTCTAAGACATATGGTTGAATCCCATAAGGATATCCTAGATATGATAAGATTTACACAATCACATTCCTAATCTAATAAGACTGCAGCATTCCCCATTGAGTGTGTAAATACTCAAACAAATGGCACATCAGGTCTTCAGCGATGAAGTAAGTTCAATTGATGAAGTCGTTAGCACAATGAGCGAATACGAGTCTCAAAACAACGGAAGAATGCATAAAAGGTAAAACTCACAAAACCTCACTATGGTAAAACCCAAGGTGGGATAAAAACTCATAGGCTAAGGAGAAAAGTGAGAAGTTGCATTAAGTAAAAAATATACGTCTTCTAGATACAAGTAGAAAAGTTCACAAGGGTATGACCAGTCCAGGATGGGTGCCTCGTCAAAACCTAGTTAGGTAGCCAAAACCCAATAGGAAAAATGCTCCTAATCGTAGGGAAAAAGAGTATAGTAAGATCAAGTGAGTATATTTCTGGATACTCCCCCTTAGTTTGACAGATTTTCCAAATGAGAACTATAAACATTGCATATGAATAGTTAGGCATACCAATTCCTCAGACATGCTTCTGGAAGGTTAACTTTGGCAGTGTCGTCGTGTAAAGGTCAGCAAGGTTGTCTAGGATCAGCTTGCATGACTTCAATCTCTTGATACTTTGCTGATGTAGATGTAGACGCAATATGTCTTGGCGTTGACTTCGTTGATGTATCATGTCTTGGTTGGGTTGATACATACAGCATAGTCTTCATGGATCGTTGTTGGGATTCAACGATGGATAAAAACAATAAGTACTTCGAATATGCTCAACAAAAACTCTCAACCATGTCTCATGTGTGGCGTAGTGAAGTAAGGTGAGTCTTGGAACGATTTGAAGGTTTCACAACTAAGGTCATATCGTGGACCTCCAAGATTTTGTGATATCCCTAACAGTAAAGACATAACCATTCGGGGATTTGCCTTGTGTGGGTTTGATAAGTAACCAGCATTAGCATAACAAACAAGGCAAACATCATTCCGAGGATCAAAGGGGTTGGATCTGCTCAGGATGCGTTGGGATTTGCCCAAATTCGTAGTACCTTCAGGGTGGCGGAAAACGTCTTTAATACCAATTCAATGGTTGCGTGTAAGCGTGGTGCTGTAACTTTACCAATATATCAACATCGAATGAGATGTCCTATCTAACACAATGAGAAAGCGCAAAGTTGAACTTAGATATGAAATTTTGAATTCCATAACCTCTTCAAGGGTCTTATTTGGTAACACCTTCGGGATATAGTTCGACTGGTAAACTAAAGTATACTAAAAAGGTAAGACCTTCGGGGTATAGTTTGATTGGTAGACTAAAGTACCATTAAAACAATGCTTTAACTTCAGGTCAAGGCATAAACGAGTTTTCCTAAGATTTTTCATCTCAAATTCCGTCTTTAGATGTGAGGCAGTTTTTTCAAGCTCTTCTAAAGTCTTAGTCAGATGCATATCATCAACATAAACTGCAACTCTTGCAATTCGAAATAAGACTTTATAGTTTAACATGCAAGGGCATACTTCATATGCTTGACTGATCAAATAATCACTTTGACGGGTATACCACATCCGTCATATTGTTTCAATTTGTAAGTGAACGGCTCAAAAGAGTTGAGAGGGTGTTTCGTGGTTTGGAACTATTTGAACCAGTCCATTTAATTCTTCGGGAACTTACATGTAATCTCCATATCAATATCCTTATGGAGAAACACTAACCACATTCATAATGTTGCTATCAATCGCAGGGCGTTTGAGAGAAACCTTACACCATAAGGTGTGCATCATATCGCACTGTTTCATTCATCTCATTATACTTCATTTCCCACTTGTAACACAACAAGGTTACTTTGGGCAGTGCAGGAATGATAGGTCCAAAACACACTTTGGTAAGGAATTTAACCTAGATTGTAATTTCGGTTGTCCAATCAGTTCTACGTTGTCATTAATCAAAGGAACACAGTTCAATATCGTCGTTTTTCATTTATGTCGGTAGCTATCATATAAGTGAAAACATCATCAATGATAATCTTACTCTAATTCCATTATCTCATCGGGAGTAATCCAAATGAATCTTGTAAGATAGAAATGATTTGAGACAACGATCGAGTATAGATTCATTATTGTGCCGTGACCTTCCTCTTCTAGGGAGTGAATCTTATGAACTGAGTAATCTGTCGTGCTTCAGGCTAAGACAGATTCATTGGCTATCTGCTAGTGTGCTGGACCATCCAACAGAGGTGGCCAAACTATCTAACAAGAGCGGCACATCATTCAGGGATTTTGACTCTATATCCGTTAAGTACATTTATCATTGCAGGCTTATTTGCAGCTAGTATATAATATCGTCACTTTAAAAGCTATAATACATCGCACTTGCCTATCACACTTGTGCGGTATCGGGATCGAGATGAGACATAGTGGGCAACGTCCACGTAAATTCGTGTCGTTCTACAGGAACGTTGACTTTCTTATCTCTCCCCAACGGCGGGAATATTGTTTCATTGAAGTGACAATCCGTAGATGAGCTGTAAAGAGATCACATGTAAGGGCTTTAAGAGAGCTAGTGTGAAGGAGAATCGTAATCGACAAAGATTCACATCCTTCTTTTGAGGACCCATATTGGTACGTTGCGGGGTGCAACTTGGCACATGGAATGCACACCCAAATGCGTAAATATGAAATGTCAGGTTTATACCCAGTAACCAACTGTAATGTTGAAAATGGTTCGGTGGTAATAGGCCTCAAGGTGGACCAACATAACTAAGTACAAGATTGCATAGCCCTAGGCAAAAATCGAAAGTTGGTGCATTCACCAAGGTCCGGGCAATCATTGAAATTGCGCTTTATGATCACTCTGCGAGGTTATTTTGGGTGAATTACAAACCTAAAAGAAATGCAATAATTATCGAAGCATCTTCAATATAAACTCTTTGGCATTATCTAGTCTTCCAGACTTTATGTGATAATTAGGGTGGTGAACCCCTTAAAATCATAAATATATGTGGACAGCCATATGACTAGTTTGTCCAGTCATCAACCAAAACCATAAGTATTTATATGGTCCGTATTTTGGTTGGATTAGTCCACATATATTCCCTTGAATTCACTGTGAAAAGAGGGTTGTTTCGTATCTTTGCAAGAGATGATATAGAAAATCAAATTTCCCAAATGAGTGGGCTTACCAAAGTGTGCTTGTAAGCACAAGATCCTTAGTTCGGGTAAGGAGATGCGCCGTGGCATCATTGTTCTACCTAAGTGTTCCAAACAGTCGTGCCAAAGCAAGTAAACTACTTGAATCACCCGGTTGCAAGCCGACCACATATGGCATGTTCCCAGTTTGGGAGACAGCCTATTGGCCCCAAAATATAGCTTTAGGCTTAGTATTTTGAAGGTGGTACAAAGATATTACACTCTATTCTCTTCAGTGGTTTCATTCATGATTATTGTTCTCTCAAATATCCTTAAAACTTAACGACGTTCTTCCAGAACGAGAATAATATAAGGTCTTTTAAACTGTAATTTAGTACTATTCATACAACGAGGAGCGTGCGAATGCTCTTAATCAGGTTTGATAGACTTGAAGTCATTGTTAAAGATGTGATTTAGGTATAAAATTAGTGTACGTAGTATCGCATTCAACCAGACAACTAACTTTCCCACATTCGTACCTAATCCCTTGTTTAATTAAATTTGGTCACATGTATACAAGAAACATGATTCAATTAACTCATATTTGAGGACAATATTGATAAGATTATCCATAACTAAAACAAACACCAAACTTGAATCCAAGAATATAGAAAAATGTTCACAAAGTAAATGGTTTACTAAGGGGATTCGGCCAACAAGGCCTTTATGTCAAAATTCTGCTCTTCCAACGTTGTTCGGTTAAGCAAAATTAGTCTCACATATTGACTACGAGAATGATAGTTCTCAATGACATTGGTAGGGGCACAAACTGGTGCATAACTAATGATCTCTTCCATCAAAATGGAAGTAGATTCTACAAGGTTGAGGTTTGGGAACAATATCTTTAATTCTTGAAGTTTTAGGTCTTAAGTGCCAAGGATCAAGCTTCAAGCGTGTGTTATGCCTTGACAAGCCTTGATTCTACCATAGGTTGTAAAAACAAACTCAAAATTGGATCATGAAAGAGACAGACCCAGACTTGGGTTCGATAGGCTCCAACTGAAGCTAGAGGGGTTTGTTTATGAGGCATCTGCCGAAGCAGAGGAATACCTTCGGTGCACCTCTGCCGAAGCAAAGCATGCCCTTTGGTGCATCCTTGCCAAAGCAGAGCACCACCATTTGGTAGACTCTATCCGAAACTAGGTGTATACCGTTCGGTACCTCTCAGCTAAATTGTTGGGGTACCTTTCTCTCACAAGTGTGGTAGTAATAAGATCCAAGAATTTGGTAAACTTCTGCTCTCCACGCTGCTACTTCAGAAGTGAGTTAAAAATAAGGAAGGACGAGCAAGTATTCTCCAGTCAAAATTCGATCAGATTTATAAGATTCAGAATCGTACTCATTTATGGATGTAATCATGGTGTGCTTCAACCAATATCTTGCATGATCAGACGGTCTGTATGAGCTAGCCAAAGAGCCATGAAATCCTCATCCGGGATGTGCTTTTGTTTTGTAATGCTTCGGGCCTAAGTCTTCGAATGAAGAGAATGGCAGAGGCTTACTCAGATCTTCCATGCCATTGTTGGCTTCAATGGTTTCTTAACTTCTTGATATTCAAATAAAGATTCACGTCTTGTACCCACATAGAGTGGTTTATATCAAGAAACGTCCAAATCAGTGAAATCAAACTTGTTACGGTTCGACAATCCATTAAATGGATGAAACAAGATTGTGATTGGTGCTATGGAAATAAGATCTCCATAAACATCAAAGTTAGAACATTCAGTATCTAAGACATAGTTTACATGAAAACGTCGGGTTTTCATGGGTGTATTGTTTTATGAAAACTTCAGGTTTCAATGGCATTAAATTCGAAACTACATGTTCGAGTTTAGTTATGAACTTGTAGTTCATAAAAATGAGGTACCTATAAGAACACAGAATATAATATACAACTAAGTGTAGTTGACACACCCCGACCCGTAAAGTCCATCTAGACTCCAAATCGAGTTGTGCTGGTTGACACCAGGAGGGTGACGAAGCCATAAATGAAGTGATGTGGAAAATGTGAATAAATTTAAACCTAAAAGTGCCTAAATATAAGAGTGCACATGTGAGCGGGAATGAATCCATTTCACACGTGACGTCAGAGCATAAGTAAAGTACAGTGGAGTAGATTGAGAATTATACCATCGAGGGTAATGTCCAATACCAAGATTTGCCAAGAATCTTCGTCGATACAAAAGCTTAGCTATTAAAACCTGGAGAGACGAAAAACAAGGGTGAGTGGGCCAAAAAATAAAGCTTCGTAATTTTTTTTTTGAAAACTTAAAAACCCTACGCCGTAAAATAAGTATAATTTCTAAAATTTACATACTACGTATAGTATGAAAATACTTACCATAGCCTGCAATATCGCAAGAATACAATACGTCACAAAATTCGTAATTAACTACATGACGTCCGTAATCACATAATCTCGCACAAGTAAACATACCATATCGAGTGCTCATCGACACATGCTGACACATGAGTTTATGCAGAGATATTCTAACATGAACATGATTAGGTGTAACAATGATATATGCTCTAGTATTGCAATCACATGAAGACTGGCATTATGCGCAGCACATAAGAGTCCTAATTGCCTTTGGCAATCTAGGACAAGATTAGCACCTACAATGGATCCAAAGTGAGTGTACGGTGTGATGTGCATATGCACGTGAAAGACTGACCCTGGCCTGGGTGAGTACCAACATCGGTGCAGCAAACGATGAGCAGATAACATAAATATGGTCATACTGCAATGATTTGATAACTCTAGTCCACATAATAATATTCGTAGCCGTAAATGTAATTATGGCATCAATAATAATACACATACCTATGCATCCCGTATGACGTAGCATAACTTCATAATTTCTATCATTATGCCAAAATCTTATAAACATCACGCTAATCTAGGCGTATTGTAGAAAACTATTTTTGATATGTATAAATGGAAACTAACAATTATATATACTATATAAAAGAAAAGACCCACTCATAGATCATGTCGTCATGTCGAACTCGCCTAGTGAGTTTCGAAGATCCTCGTGATGCGTTTCACCTAGAAACGAAACCTTTAACGTAAATATAACGTACTAACGTAATTATGCATTTTTGTACAAGGTATGGCTAATAAAGGAACCATTTTAAAATGGTCGAATGTCGAAAAACGGACGGCGAATTTGAATTCGGCACATCGAGAAACCTAATAAGGGACCTTGGGTTTCTCCACACACCGCCGCACGCGCTTCCACAAGTGGGTGCACTGGCAGCCACGCGCCACACGCGCCAATGACAAACAAGAGTCTATGCGCACCTACGCGCTTGCGAGTACCATCGTACTCGTCTTCCTCGCGAAGGCCTACGTTTTGCACGTTTTTGGTCCAACTTCCAGAGCTCTTATCGAGCTCGATTCTCCAACAAAATCCATGATACAAAAACCTAAGTGAAGCTAGAAGTGTAGGAAATAGGTCTATACCCACTAGAAGCCCCATCATGGTCGAGTTGGCCAGGAATTTGGTCTGAAAGTGGTCGGATGGCCATGCTTCCTAGTTTTCCAGAAATCTGGAAAACTTCCTTTCTTGCCATTTCTGCCATGAATCCAGTCCAAACTTCACCATTAAGCCTAAAAGTCATTTTAAACCACGAGGGGATATCACACAAAGCATAATCAACACTCACCTTCACAGAAAATGGTGAAATCCACGCTGGTAAGTCTCCACAGTGTTAAAGCTTCATGATCCGAGAGCCATTCTCGTTGGGATGTTTGGAACTAACTCTAGGGCTAGGTTTCAAATGATAGGATATTGTGGGAGCGTTGGTTCAACGGTCATCTGCCATGGAAGACGGCGATGGTGATGGCCTTAGCCTCATGGCTGTTTCGTGTTTGTAAAGATGAGAGAAACGACATGGAGGTTGAAAAAGATGGATGCATAACAGGAGAGAGACAAAGGGATATGGCATGGTGGTTCAGGTGTAATTCCCGGAGAGGTGGCAGGTGATGGTTGTGCTGCTAGGCTCCAGAGTTTTTTCTTTTTACAGAGAGACGAGAGAGATGAGATATGAGAATAAGAGAGCTGAGAGGGTTAGAGGGAAAGAGGTGAGGTGGTAGCCAAAGAGTGGTGAATTGAGGTGGGGGAGATTTAAAAAAAAAAAAAAAAAAAAAAAAGTGAGGGAGAAGAATGAGGTATAGGCCCCACGTGGTACACAACCTAAGGCCAAAACAAAATCAAATTATCTCCCATAAATGTGAAATTACTAAAACGTCCTTTACACTCGTAGTTCCATAAAATTTTAACCGTAGCTCCGAATTTTATTCCGCTTACGCTTACGCGTTCGTATCGTCTAGTACTTCGAGAATACGGTAAAATAGTAGCTTGTACCATCACGAAAAGACAGTCAACGAAAGTCAACAATCTTACCTCTAGGGCATTTTCGTCAAATCACTCTTTTAAAATCTATAAAATCGTAAGATTAGGGATGGGTTATCACAGTAGTGGATTTAGGTTGCTTCAAGAACTCAAGTGTAAGTGTAAGTGCTTCGGGACTACGAAAGGGAGTTAGTGGTTCAAAGAAATGAAATAAAATATTGAATCGTTAATGTCCAAAAGTAGGCTTCAGGCCAACAATTTTGGATATCATGTCAGATTAATGGACTGTTGGTCACTCTAATTAATTCAATAGATCGAGACCATTCGAGGTCGATCGTAGAAGAAAAATAATACAAAGTTTCAAGCCATATTTTTGGGTTAGACGGTTGCAGGCCATGCAAAAGAAAATACCTAAAAATAGGTTAAGGCCGTGAAATCGGGCACCACAAAAGAAATATGGGCATGGGATAGAAAAAAAAAACCAAAAATGGCTTTGGACTGAGAAAAAGAGGCAACCTAGCATTAGATTGCTAGCTGCTGTCCAATTTGTATAGCTCAGCAGCTGCAAGCTGCGGGTTGGGTCGTGTAAGGCTAATGCAGGCAGTTCATCAACCCGCAAAAGCAAGCTTACAAGCTTGCTACACTCATAGGCCGAGAGAAAGAAAAAAAGTTTCAAAAGTAGCAGGCTTGCTGCTGCAATACGGGCCAAGGTGGGAGAAAAACAAAAGCCCATCAGCATGGACTTACTGCAGGTGGACCATCTGTGGAGGGAACCAAGCAATAGTTCGAGTTTTTAGGCCGGGGAATATTTTTTTTTTCTCAAAATCTAGGGTTTGGAAAAACTCTAAATTGCTTCTAATTTCTTTTGATTATTTGACTCACAAATTCCACATAGCGATTAATAGTTGCATAATGCTTGAACACACACACACACACACACATATATATATATATGTATGTTGACAATTATATGAAAACATATGCAATATATATAACAAAAGGAAAATATAAATTAGGGGGTTCATGCATCATGATGAATGTTTTCATGCTTCATGGTTGTTTCAAATATCTTAATTTATTTTTAAAAATACCTAATTGGCAGAAAACAACTGAGCCTTTGAATTTGTAGAAGATTATTCTCTGAAAGTCGGAATTGCATCTCTAATGCATTGTATCATGTTCAACAAAGAAAAATGAAATTGAATCAATAGCATATAAATCAATCCAATAAAATAATAAATTAATCATAAAAAGAATTATTAAAATGTAATACTCCACTGATTGAAGAATAAACTATCTTTAGCGTAGCATCAAGAGTGTGCTGATAACGTGTTGTAGGCATAATTTACTGAATCGTATAAAGGAGGCCAGAGAAAGGGGGTGCGGCACATAGAGAGAGAAGAGAGAGATATGTAATTGTGAGGTGTGTGTTATCTCACCCCATTGTGTCTTTATTTATAGTAGTAGGGAAAGTAAATTCCTTACCCAATATGATTACGACTCTAATAGGATAATATCTAGTCTAAGTGATATGGTAGAATCTCATAAGAATATCCTAGATATGATAGAATTTACACAATCATATTCCTAATCTAATAGAATTGCAACAGTTTTTAATTTCTTTTCATTTGTTGTATTAGTTTTTAAAAAAGATTACACCTTTAAATTAAAAGTTAAGTTCATGGACATTTGCAAAAAGTTAGAGACAGTAAAGAAACATTGAATTGGGAGCAAACTCGCGACCATATGTATTAAAACACTAAGAATTTTAATTAGGAATTTTTATTCATCTTTGAATAGCTAAGTATTGTTCATTTTCTTTGCCAAAGAATACCAAGCATGGTCACGGGTGGTCCAATTCACGCTTAACCCTAGATCGTCAGTACGAATACATTAGAGCATTCCTTACAACCAATTCGACCTATGAATAAAAGTTAATTTTGTCGCTTTTCAAGTTCAACTAACTACCCGATCCATCTTTAATTGACCGTTCCCAATAACTATTTCAATCATAGTTATTAAACCCAACCATTCCTCCTAAGCAAAAGGTATTAAGTTCAATCTACAAGAGTAGAGTAGTGTACATTACCATCTAACGCAAATGGTATTCAGCTTAATTAGTAGGTTTTTTAATTAAAATGGTTTCTGAGATTTACATAACATATAACTTTGATCTTTGAGATTTAAAATCAATAAAAGTGGTTCCTGAGATTGTCCACCATCAATTATTTTGGTCATTCCGTTAAAAAACTCCGTTAAGTTGAGGGTATAACACAAAACTTTGGTCCTTGAGATTTACATAACACATAATTTTGGTCCCTGAGATTTGCATAACACAAAACTTTGGTCCCTGAGATTTGCATAACACATAATTTTGGTCATTGAGATTTGCATAACACATAACTTTGGTCTCTGAGATTGTCCATCATCCATCATTTTGATCTTTATATTAAAAAGCTCAGGGACCACTTAACGGAGTTTTTTAATAAAATGACCAAAATAATAGATGGTGGACAATCTCAGGGACCACTTCTATTGATTTTAAATTTTAGGGACCAAAGTTATGTGTTATGAAAATCTCAATGACCATTTTAGCTAAAAAGCCTAATTAGTACAAGTGGTAGATTACCCTGATAGTTTGTGTTATTATTTTCAATTTATTGCTCCGAGTTCAAAATATACATCTCACTTTAGTGTGAATTAAAATGGTAACATCGTTTGTATTAGAAAGATTACTTTTGTTTTCCTAGAAGGAAATTGCATTTTATTTAACTGTTTGTTTGGACATGGGTCGGTAGCGGCTTAACTCTTGTATCTATGATCCCCCAACAACCATTAAATTCTTTTACCAATGGTTGGCTTGACTCTTGTATATAAAAAAGGTTTTTTTTACTCTATTTTGCGCCAAGAGATGTAAGAAAACATTATTCACAACAAAAGAAAAAACAACTGTTATAAAATTAATTTAGATCATACTAGTATTTTTGGGAGTATACATATAAAATTGTAGTATTCGATTATATTTTTTTTATGCGCTAAGACAATAAAGAATTCACATGTGGTCGAATATTTTAGTGGATAGGGTGTTGAATTTTCACTTATGCGTCTCTGATTCAAAATTTCTCCCTCTCATAAATAATAGTTTCAAACCCTCCCCTCCACCATAATAATAAATAATTTTTTTTTTAAAAATGCATATATATTAAATTCACTTTACTTAAGCTCTTGCTCTCTTGATATTTTTACCCGTTTCTAATATTTACATCACATTATTACTAGCCTATTGTGAGATTTAGCTGCTTAGCTCACTCCCCCAGCCTTTTAACGTAGATAATATTGTTTATTTAAAAAAAATTACTTCACATATGCATGGATATAATCTTTGGATACAGCTCATACATAGTTATATGATGTATACTTCACAGAATTTCAAGAATTTTTAACAAAAATAATATGCAAAACTGTTAACCGAAGAAAGTGCATCGTTTCTTTATTTGGAATCAGCTACAAAAGAGTTAAAGGCAAAAAGAAAAAAAACAAATTTAAGCAACAAGAAAAATACTAACAAAACCATTAGTCAATATTGTCCAGCATGAAACCAAAGTGAAATCGTGTTGCTGGCCACATTTGAAAGAGTAAGACGACATCAGTCATCTTATTATTTTATTATTTTTCAATTTTTGTTGATTTGTTCTTAAACTTGTTGTCCCTTCTGTGATCCCCAGGCCGTCTCCCTGCATACTAGGGTTTGAATTTTCAGTTGGATTAATTCATTCATATATTATAAACAAAAAGAAAATATGGCGAATTATACGTATATAATATATATGTTTCTGAAGCAGGCAATTAAGTAGCTAGTTAGGTAATTAAGCTTGACTTTGTGTGTTTTTTTAATTATTAACTAAGAATTCGCCATATCTTATTCAAGTGCAAGATTGACTTAATGTAACTAAGCTTGACTGGACTTTAATTAAAAACTTGAAATAGGGTTTTGAATGGTCAATACATTTGTAAAAACTAATGTATATGCTCCATACATACTCATGGCTGCAGTAATAATAAACAGAACATTTTCCCTAAACATATGCAGTGGCGACAATAATAATTATATAATATTTGCTCAGGCATACTAAATGGCAACGATAGTAATAAATAAAACGATCTTTAAAATTTTACAAATTACAGTATATGAATCATAAAATCGAGGCAACAGCTTGTAAATGAACCTGAGTTACAGAAATTGATCACCACCACAATCGACGTTGTATCTTGAAATAAGCTAGTGATCCATAAGCTAGATCGATCGATCGATCTATTTTTTGTTTCCTAAAAGATTGAACATACACCCGAAAATGACTTGGTCGGTCAAGCGCCTACCCATTTAAATTTCTTGAGTTCACGTGAATAGATATTTGAATTCAAATACTCTCTGTTACAAGTTATATATATATATAAGTAGGTTATTGTCTCCATACGTTTGTCGGCAGCAGAGAAACATATGCAGTTTGAATCAGAATTATGAAAGGGAAATTTTATGTGAACTCATATAATTTTTTTCTACACCCAACGTATTTTCTGCACCCACATTAATTACTTAGAAAATGTGATTTTAATCCTTGAATAAGTTTATAGTTAGAAAAATGTCCTATGCAAGATTAAATATTGATTATAGTCATTTGACTGTACATCCATGTCAACATACATTATCCACATCAGCTTTTAATTGTTTGGGTGGTTTCATTGATTCTATTTTTCCTACATTGCCCATATGTCACGTTGGGAAGGAAATCACCACTTTTAAATGCCGATTTATGAGTGCTGCATTTTCCATTTTAAACCCGAAGATTCAGTTGTATGAATCTTTCATTGCCCCTTTATGTGGCATTTCCACTAAAATCGTGTGGGTGTTTTTTAGGGTTTAGCTTTGTGGTGGGTGTTGCAATGGAGTTTTTTTTATTATGTTGAATACTTTATATATTAGTTTGATATTTGTATATGATCTGCATATTTGTATTGCACTTGGTACACTAATCCATATTTTGGCACACTATAAAAGTGATGTACACTAATCCAACATAGGTACCATGTTCTAGGTGCATTAAAATTCTAATTAGGTCCTTTTAATTTGGAGGTACTATGTATTCGGTACGTACCATGATATAGATATTGTGATATAGGTACCATGGTTTAGGTACATTAGATTATTTATTTGGTATTATGTATTCATTAAAATGATTTCCTTGAGTTTTGTTTCATGGTGATATGATTTTTTTTTTATAATTCTAATCGATAATTACATTCGTTTTTTATTTATTTGATATGTAACTGAATTTCTTATTTGGTGGTATCTCTGTTATTTTTAGGTGTAATTATCTTCATTGGAGGAAATGAGGCATTCAAATCAACCCCTAAAAATTGGCAAGAAAGTCAAATATTTAATTGTGGGGTATTTTAGGAACTAAAATTCACATAAAAACTTTAAAACAAATAAAATATGAGTTTTAATGTTAATTCTGAGGTGGACAGCCAGTCAAAGGATTAATTTAAATTTTTAATCTTATACCAAGTTTTTATGACATGTTGATCTAATCCAAGGGTTGGGTTTTAATCGGGTTCGGGTTGGACATGAACGGGTTCGGGTTGCTCAACTTTTTCAAAATTAAAATTCAATCCCGCAAATTGTATCCATTATAAAGTTGAACTAAATATGAATGTTCAACCATGCAAACTTTGAATTAAAATACAAGAAATACCAAAACTAGTACCAAAAGAAAAGAAAAAAAAGAAAGAAAGAGAGGAACACTTCATTGTCCAAAACTAGAATCAAGTCTTTGTAGAGCATGAGACCCCAATGCCAAAAAAGCTATGTAGAGAAAACCACCATCACTCATTTTCATCCAGGAAGAAAAATAACAGCTTAGGGTTTATATGCCTTGCCTTGAATGAAAAATTACTAAAAGTGTATTGCACGTCAACGGTTGGAGCACCGAAGTCCACCAAACTACCACATTCATCCTCCTGGATCAGACGTACAATAGTCAGGTAATTAAAATAATAATCCCACTGGTATGAACCAGGGTTAAATTTCGATCAAATGGATGATTGTGCCACTAAACATTTATGAATTCAAAGTCAAATTGTTGGCAGATTTCGGGCACAATTTAGATCTTTGGTACATCCTTATGGTCCATATAATTCCATATCAACTTGGAAGCAGTAAGAGTTATGGGTGATCCTAACAGCTCTATGTGCAACATCAATGAATGGGTTCGGGTTTATTCGAGCGGGCAAATGATCAACCTAACCCAACCCAATCAATGAACGGGTTGAAATCGGCTTGGGTTCAGGGGGGTTATAACTAAAAAAAAAACCCGCTTGTTCGGGTTTAAAGTCGAGCTGGGTTTGGGTTAAGTTGCACCCCTATCACAAACCAAATTCAATATATAAATTTATGGGGTTTTTGAACTTTAATCCTTCAATAAAATTTAAATTTAATAAAAACCTGGTGTTAGATTGAATATTGATTTTAGTCCCTAAATGTGTACTTAATTCAAATTCCTATTATATTTTAGTTTTTATATTTAATAGAAAACTTATTTAATGTTATTACATTAAATTTATAATTTATAATTATACACATTTTAATTCATTAATTGTATTTAATTTTCTCTAATTAGTGTACATAAACGTCTGTATCATAATATATTTTACAAAATTAATGTACCGAATTACCCATACCTAAATATATTTTAGTGAATTAGTGACATATAAGAAAATATGTAGAAACATAAGTGTACCAAAAATTCCGTACCTAACTATATTATACTAAACTAGTGTACCGAAATATCGGTACCTAAATATATTATATTAAACTAGTGTACCGAAATGTTCGTACCTAAACATATTATATTAACCCAGTGTACCAAAATGTTCATACCTAAAAATATTGTAATTAATTAGTGGCAGATAAGAAAATATGCAAAAATATAAGTATACCGAAAAATCTCTACGAAAATATTTTCTTGTATAAGATGCTTACCATAACGAGAATTAAATTTATAATATTTTCATAAAAAATTCACAAAAATATAAATTAAAAAAGAGACATTGAATACATATGCTGACATTAAATAAAATTTAAGGACTAAAATCAATTTTTAATTTTGCATAAGACATTTTTTTAAACTTCATCTTATTTAGGGATTAAAATATAGTTTTCTATAAATTTATCTTTACACCCATTTAGTAAATAAAGACCCAAAATCAGCATTCTAGAACTCATTCTATGCGGTAGATACCAAAATATATGAAGTTTAGTGATACATAGTTCTCCATTTAATTGAGAATGTTTTAGATTCAACTCACTGAATACAAGATTATCAATACGTATCTTTGGTTAGTCAATGTTTAATGTTTGACTAAATTTTTGAAGAAAGTCGAGTTATACTATAAAACCAATTGATGTTAAGGGACTAACCCAACTTCTTATAAAGAACCCGCATGCAAAGTTTAGTTAACTTTCTCACGTAAGACATTTGTTCACACTCTCAAACTTTTGACTCCTCCATTGTGGTGTGACTTTGTTTTGGATATGTTTTTGTTGAGTTTATGTATGACTCAATATAGTCAATGATATGAATGAGAGTTTCTACTTGCCTCGAATACTAAGTAAGTACAACAATAATCTACAAGCTAAAAGTTAGTGTTTATCATATTAGCACCGAGATCTTTTGGAATAAAATCTCATATATCAATACCTGCAATAGGCATGTATTGATGTGTAAAGTTAAATTTACATGATTAAATTAAGTAGAGTACAAATATTGAATTGTATTGAACAAATCAGATTGTGTAAGTGTTGGTCATGTGGATTAAATACAATATTACTGTTTGGGTTAATATTTGAATATTGGGTTTAGGAGAAAGGAAGCTCAAAGGCGCTAAAGCAGGTTGCATTTGCCCGAAGCCTAACCTTGAAGCCTAATGCAGATTAAAAGCCTTCTCAACCAAGACATAAGTCACATGTCTATAACTGAAGTGACAAGCGATGGAAACCAACCTATTATCAGCCAAAAAACACTTTCTAGTGGCACTACAAGTAAAAAGATGATGATTCACTACCCTCTAAAAGCTTTCGGGCAAGAGTAGAGCTAAAGCAGTCGAGCCAAAATTGCCTATAAAAGGGGAAGCAAGCATCTGAGACAAGGACACTCAACCAATCAAACAAACAAGCATACAAACTCTGCTCTCAATCCAGATTTGCATCCAGAAAGCTAAAATCAACTCAGATTCAATCATTTTAGCAATAGTTTCCTTAGAAAAGCTATCTTTTGTCTAGTGTACAAGTTATGTTACCTTCCCTAGTGTTGTCGTATTGATTCCCTCGTGTAAAACCTGTTTACCATCCATCCCTTTTAGCATACAACCCTTGTCAACTCAAAGATAAGTGGCTGCAAGAAGTTCAACCTTGCCAGACAAGGTGAAATCTTGCTCGAATCTCTTTGTTCATCTTTTAAATTAGTAGATTTGTCATCTAAATGTACTTTTCAGCATGTATTCAAGTTATTTCCAGTTATTACCTACCTAAGAGTCCTATGTGCTTCCGAATCTGGTTAACATAATGAACCTGTTTTCATTAAGAACAACATGGAATCAAGCAAATGATTTAAAAAGCTCTAGACTCCCTCCATTCGAACATACAATATCATGAACTAAAAGTCCTTGTTTACAAGGCAAGAAAAAGAACTTATTGCAAACTTAACTCATCTGTGACAATCCTTTGATAAACAAGAAGTTCGAGTAACTTGGGGCACAAGTAATCGACTTAAAACACACTTGTTCTACATCTGCTATATTGAGATAACAGTGGCATGCCTAAGCATTTAGTTAGTTTTGATTGTGAGCCTTAAGGCCTACACCTAAGGCCCCACAAAAACACCTTTCAGAACTAACTTCAAGCTCTTATTGCAGCACACCAACAAGTAAGAGCCCGACTACCAAACATCAAAGTCTCAATCCATTGGAGAGCTGTGCTGAAGTTCAGAGATCTTTTCCAGAGAAATCTTTGCCCGAACAATTACACAAACATCTTATATTCAATTGCTTGTACAGATCAATCTTTCAGAATAAAAAACAAAGTTTCTTGTAAATATAATATGATAATACGATTTGGAACGTAATTATTTTGTTCACTTGTCGAAGTCTTGTACGAAAATTTAACAAAAAAGACGACACGTGAAAAAGGCAGACGAGAGGCAGAGATGAGTAAAATGGAAACAAAAATGGCAAGTAAATTAATAGGAAATGAGAGAAGAAGGAACTGAAGTCCATGGCGAGAGACTTCCAAAATTCAAAAATTAAATAAAACAAGCCCGTCATGAGCGCACGACTACGATGACGATGATGATGATGATGATGATCAATGGATTTGTAGTAATTTTTGGGAGTCGCATATATATACACTGTTAATGAAGTTACTAATTTGTTTTATCATTTGTTTGGGACTCTTTTTAGATATTAAAAGTGTATTTTTTTAACAAATAATAATAAACGTGTTTTATGACAATTAAAAGTGCTATTAAGCGTTTGCATTGAAAAAGAAATTCTAAATAAAATAAACGTAATAGTATTTATTTATTTTTATTTTTTTGAAAAGCACTTAAATTACATGATCATTGATCCCATAAGTCATCAAAATACATAATTATGATCATTTTAGTTAACTTCGTTACAACTTCTGTTAAAATATGTCACATGTCACGCATGTGAGGCTGAATTAAGAAGCAAATATAAAAAACCAAATGAAACAAGTTATAGCAATGGTCTCTTAATTTTAACTCAAATAGAGACATGGTTTCTCAACTTTACTCAATTGGAGCAATGGCCCACCAATTTTAACCCGATTGTAGCAATAGTCCTTCAAATATGACTCATTTTGCAAAATTCTGACGGAGTTGACGGAAAAAGATTATAGCTGCATGTTTTGATAAGTTAAGAGACAAATGATCATGAATTTTTAGTTAAGGGATCATTGCTCCAATTAGATTAAAGTTGCGAGACTATTGCTATAATTTTCTCTTGATGTTATTGGTGGAATTTGTATCTACGTGATTATAACAACAGTTCCTCCAAATTTGGAGAAATTTTTCATTATGACTAGAGCATGGGTGGTACACTGCGTGTTTCTATATAAGTGGTAGAAAATTTTATTTTTTAATTTATTAATTTTTTCATACAAATATCCCATCATTTATATAGTGACATATGGTGTACAATTTCATCATTGAAAAATCTCTCGCAAAGGACGGTCAACACTCCAAAAGTTCGCGAAGGGATCCACTGGATCCACAGATCCGATCCGAGAGATAAAACCACACACGCGTAAGCACACTGTACGTGTGGGAGTGGGACTCCTGGTCCAGGCAGCCAGCGCGCCAACCAACTCAGCCCGCACTCCCACTTCACTCCCTCCCTCCCTCCCTCCCTCCCTCCCCTCTTTCTATAAAAAACGGTCCAAATCCTCCGCCTTTTCCCCATTCCAGCTCATTTTTACAACAAACTCCCTAACAAAACCCCAAATTAATTAAATAAACCCCCACCACTAATGTATCCCTTCCTTTTGTTTTATTTGCCTTATTAGTTCCTTAATTACCTAATTCCCCGCTTTTTCTCTCTCTCTAATAATGGCTGTTCGCCGGCGACCCTCAACCGCCTCCGCCGCCGGCGAACCCATTAAATCCGACAAGCAGCTGCTCAAGGCCTCCGACGCCCTTCCCCTCCCGCTCTACCTCACCAATGGCCTCTTCTTCACGCTCTTCTTCACCGTCGCCTACTTCCTCCTCCACCGCTGGCGAGAGAAGATCCGCAGCTCCACGCCGCTTCACGTCGTCACGCTCTCCGAGCTAGCCGCCCTCTTCTCCCTCTTCGCCTCCGTCATCTACCTACTCGGCTTCTTCGGCATTGAGTTCGTCCAGTCCTTCGTCTCCCCCAGCTCCCGCGCCGCCCACGACCCCTGGAAAGACGACGTTGTCGTCCAACGAAAAAATTCAGTCAATGCCACCGCACTCCCCTCCTCCATCTCCGCCGCCACAACCACCGCAACCGCCATCGACGACAATTCGACGGCGTTGTCGACCGATGACGAGGAAATTATCAAGTCTGTCGTCGTCGGAACCACGCCGTCATACTCTCTCGAGTCCACTCTCGGGGACTGCCGGCGAGCGGCTGCGATACGGCGCGAGGCTCTGCAGCGGACAACCGGTAGTTCGCTGATGGGGCTCCCGCTGGAAGGCTTCGACTACGAGGCGATACTGGGGCAGTGCTGCGAGATGCCGGTCGGGTACGTCCAGATCCCGGTGGGAGTGGCGGGGCCGCTGCTGATCGACGGCGAGGAGTACACGGTGCCAATGGCGACGACGGAGGGATGCTTGGTGGCCAGCACCAATAGGGGCTGCAAGGCCATCCACATGTCAGGCGGGGCCGGCAGCGTGGTTCTCAAGGACGGGATGACCCGAGCTCCCGTTGTCCGGTTCAGCTCAGCCGCCAGAGCTGCCAAACTCAAGTTCTTCGTCGAGGACCCGCTCAACTTCGATTCCCTCGCCGTCGTGTTCAACAGGTTCGGACCGTTCAACTTCAACCCTATTTCTTTTGTTTTGTTCTTTTAGTTTTCTCAAAAAATAGTTCGAATTTCACCTGCAATATTTTGCATTTTAATTTTAACAATATAGGGGTGTAGTCAAACTCGAATTTGAGAAAAGACTTTAAAATCCATCTAAGTGTAATCAATTAAAAGATTTTAAAGTATTTTAAAATTGATCCAAATCTAAATGTATTAAAAAAAATTAAAATTTTGAAGGATTTAATAAATTGTGGGTTTTGTAGGATTTGAGAGTAAAAAATATATATAACCAAGAGTAAAAAGGATCCAACCCCACCTCCTAGGATTTCAAATCTTTCCACCACAATTCATTCAAATTCTTTAAAATTCATATAAATTTTGTAAGAGTCTTTGATCCTTTTAAATCCTATCAAATCTATCACTTTTAAAATCCTTTAAAATCTTTATGTGACTACCCCTAATTTTCTCACTTTAACTCACGTTGGTGAGTCTTATTTTCCTTTTATTTTTGTTTTGTGTTGTGTTGAAAAATGATATTATAAATTAGTCTCACCTACGAAAAAAATATTCAAACTTGATTACAAAGAACGGGTTCACGCATGCCCTCACCAACCTCACCTAACTTGTAATTTTTTTGTTTTTTATTTTTTATTTTTGATGTTTTTTTGTTTATTTGCGGGGCTAAAGTGAATACCTTTTATTTCGGGAGTTTCATCTGCATGTAGTGTGAGTTGGTATTATTTTCTGGCGAGGAAGAGGAGAAATGATTAAAAAATTATTTTATTACTAATCAATTGGTTAACTTTATCTTTGATCTGCTATATCTCGATGATGTTGATGGGATTGTGTTCATTTCCTTCTTTTTCTGCGTGAATCGTTTAAATTAAGGAAAATGATTTTCACGCTCTTGCATTTTTCCAATCTTAGGATGAATAAAGTGAAGAAGAATTAAATGACATAAACAAGAGGAGGGTGGTATAAATCCCTGTTTTAAGTGATCACACAAATACCGTTTTGTTTTTAAGTTGAAGAGTTAATTATTATTTATCTATTAGTTTATGACACAATAAGAATTAATAATTTGGAATTTCGTTTGTTGACTTGACTGCATATGCACGTTCAGATCCAGTAGATTTGCAAAGCTTCAGAGGATTCAATGCTCGATAGCAGGGAAGAATTTGTACACGAGGTTTACTTGCAGCACTGGAGATGCCATGGGGATGAACATGGTCTCCAAAGGCGTCCAAAACGTTCTAGATTTCCTCCAAATCGACTTCCCTGACATGGATGTTATTGGCATCTCTGGTAACTTAATTAATCTCTTTCTTCCTCTTCTTTTTGTCCATAATTTGCATGTGAGTGTTAATTTCGGGAGATTCTCACATGTCGTCGGAAATTGCGTGCAACTGAGAGGGTATTTCGTGATGACTGTTGTACTCGTAGCGGATATACAACGGTGATGACGAAGTTTTACGTGACGAGTGTTATATACTCACAAGATAGTGTTAGTTTAAAAATACCAAGGATACAAAATTCATTGTTAGTCACGTTGGAATATGTATTTTGCACTCCCAACTTTAACGTATATGACAAAAGCATTGTATGTTACATTGTCAGATCTGAACTTGTGATTAGATGTCTGACAAGTGATAGCATAAGAAAAACAGAATATTTACTGTAATTGATTGGGTTGATTTAGTTTTTCCTTACTCCGGAATGTGCAGGAAACTTTTGCTCCGACAAGAAACCGGCCGCGGTGAATTGGATAGAAGGGAGAGGCAAGTCAGTAGTGTGTGAAGCAGTGATCAAGGAAGAGGTGGTGAGGAAGGTACTGAAGACCAATGTGGCTGCCTTGGTGGAGCTCAACATGCTCAAAAACCTTACTGGTTCTGCCATGGCTGGTGCTCTTGGCGGGTTCAACGCCCACGCCAGCAACATTGTTTCTGCGATCTACATCGCCACCGGTCAGGATCCGGCTCAGAATGTAGAGAGCTCTCACTGCATCACCATGATGGAAGCCATAAACGACGGCAAGGATCTTCATGTCTCAGTCACCATGCCTTCCATTGAGGTACAGTACAACTATAATTAGTGCTTGATTTACGGTAATCAATCCCCGATTCATGCTCAATTTTAAAATGAGTTTAAAAGGCAATGTTAGATCCACAAGTACTGCTTGGCTCCATACTTTATGGAGTAATTCTTTCTTTAACTACAAATCACAAACCGACAAGTATATTGACTTATAAAAACAACATCATAAAATTTTTCGGCGCAAGTGTTAAACTGTGATTTGTTTGTAAAATGGCTCCTCACATCACAACTTGGTGTTCGTAATGATATTCTTTTAACTGCAAATTCCAAAGTAATACTAAATGTTTCTGCACAAGTATTAAACAGTGCTGCTTCCGTAGAAAAAATTATTAGATATAAAACGCCTAGTGTCATATGCTGCTATTTCCAGACAATTTGTCTTATATCAACCTCCTAGTGTTTAAAAACTCCCGGGTTTGAAGGGTTAATGTGGAACAGAAACCATTGTTGTGAGTTCCAACATATATAGAAGAACGTAACACCAATGCAGAATTTGCAGACATTTTTGTTTTTTTTTTATTTTATGGCTTTGAGAAAATATATTTCCGAGTCTCTTTGAGATCTTCAACTGAGTTGACACCTAACTTATCCCAATTTAATTTATTTTACTTTAACTTCTTCAGGTGGGAACAGTTGGAGGAGGAACCCAGCTTGCATCCCAAGCAGCCTGCTTGAACCTGCTGGGTGTAAAGGGTGCAAGCAGAGACGCGCCCGGTTCAAACTCTAGGAAATTGGCCA